>NC_058412.1:91379746-91462233 GCF_002201575.2 Neomonachus schauinslandi | reverse complement strand
TCTATCTATCTATCTATCTATCTATCTATCTATCTATCTATCTATCTCTCTATCTCTCTATCTATCTATCTACCTATTTATCTATCCTTAATGAACATTTCTCCCAGCCCTTGGTTCATACTGACTGTAGGGAAAACTTTGCTTTGGTTGAAATGCTGACTCTACCATATCCTCATGTGGCCTTGATCACATTATTAACCTCCATATCTCAGCTTCTTCATCTATGAGTGGGCATCAAAATAGGGCCCTTATCACTGTGATTGTGGGGAGAAATAAACACTTCATAACTGTAAAGTACTTAAAACAGGGCTGAGCACATGTTGAGCATTCCATAAATGGTTATCCCCATGTTAGTCATCATCACTTTAGTCTAAAATATCCAGGACCTTTATCACTATATAGACTCTGTGGTCAGCTCTACCTTCATACTATCTCTCTTCCTCCACAATTGCCCCTCTAAATTCCTTTCTTTACCAGAAGCCAAAATAATCTTTTAAGAAATGGAAGCCATAGGGTGTCTTCCTCCAGATTAAAACTCAATAATGTCTTCCCAAATTCTTTACCTGTGTCACAAGGCTCTTCATGGCCTACTTCAGACTTCCCACATGACCTTGCCACTTACTCCTAGGTCACCAGTCACCCTGCACTTCTTCCATTCCTCCATGTCAAGATCATGCCTCTACCTCAGGGACTTTGCATTTTCAGTTTCCCCTGCTTGAAATTCTCTTCTCCAGATCTTGGCATGACAGACTCTTCTTGTTCCGGTCTTTAAACATTACTTCCTCAGAGACTTGTTTCCTAATCATCCAATCTAAAGCAGACTCTCAGTCACTTTCTATTAATAATATTTTATTATTTTTAGTCACATTTTATTACTAATATTTTCTTATTTTATTTTTTTTAATATTTTATTTATTTATTTGACAGAGAGGGGGAGGGGGGAGCTGCAGAGTGAGAGGGAGAAACAGACACCTCGCTGAGCCCAATGCAGGACTCGATCCCAGGACCCTGAGATCATGAGCTGAGCTGAAGGCAGATGCTCAACAGACTGAGCCACCCAGGAGCCCCTATTACTAATATTTTAAAAGACTATTTTATTTTCCTCCCATCAGTTACCACCCTCTTGATATTTTATTTCTATTTGCCTATTTCTCTTCCATCCCAACAGAACGAAAGTTTAGTAAGAGCAGGGACTGTGTCTGACTTGTTCACTATTCTGAGAATTGGGTTTGACAAGAACTCAATAAACATTTGTAATGAATCTGTAAACCAGGAATGACAGCAGGCCCTACTTCATAGGTGAGGATCAATTGACATAACATATAAACAACTTCTCACTGTGGTTGGCACATGCTGAGGTCTCTGTGGATGTCAACTGTGTTGGGCTACTACACTGCAGTATAAAGCTCCATTCTTGCCCCCAAGTAGCTCAGTGACCAGATGGCTCACAAAGAAATGTATCCATATAGTATGTGCTCTGATGGAAATATATACCAGGGCTTCCCAACACATGAAGGAGGGTCCAATGAAAGTTTCCAAGAGGGGCTGGAAGCCTGAAGAGAGGAGGGGACACCCCAGTCATCTAAAGGTGAAGGTATTTCCAGGCAAAGGGGACTGCATATGACCAGACACTTTGGAGTGGGAGAGTATTTTGAGGTGCTGTAAGAAGTTCAGTCTGGCTGGAACCTAGGGTGCTTGTGGGATGAGGCAGGAGAGGCTCAGCTCTGGAGGGGTGATGGGGGTGGCTTTCCAGGAGCTTTTACCTTTTACCCAGGGCGGGTCATGCACAGCAGCACCAGCAGAAGCAGTGTAAGGAGAAAGCACCTTGCAAGGGCTCTGGGGCTTTTTCTTTGATAAACGCACAGCAAAATCATTATTATCTGTTTATAAGCTATTTACTTTTTCAACAACTCTGCATGGTTGGTGGCACCTTGCCATTGAGCCCATTTCATGTATGAGGATGATGAGGCTTGATCTCCTCACTCCAAATCTGGTGCATTTGCTTATCACATTACATTGCTTTGCTGGAGAACTCTCTGAGCATGGGCAGGTGGACTGGAAACCAAAGACTAATCTCGGGCTTGATCCGTGATTACAGATATATTGTCTTTCCTCTGGGATCTAGAAGTTTTACTGACTGGAGCACAAATGATAGGGAGTCAAATCTCTGGGTGGATGGGGCAGCAAAGTCACTGGCCTGTCCTTATCCCTCTTTATCCTACCTCAACTTGGAAAAGCCCCAAATTAGAGTATATTCCCAAAATTGGCCAGGCTCCAGGGGGCTTGCTTGGGGTGTTATTCAACTGACTCCTCAACTTGAATTGCCCTCTGCCTCTCTGTCCCCCTGCCTCTAAGTGGGATAGCATCAGGAGTGGAGTGCAGCACCAATTTCTAAGATTAGGCTGGCGAGAACTAGACCTCCTCCTCTTCCTCCTTGTCATCAGCATCCATCACCATCACTATTCTTTATCAAGCTTTCTCTATGCCAAAATTGAGCTAAAGTGATTTTCATTTATTAGCTCATTTGATATTCATGACAATCTCAGGTAGCTCTGCTATCCTTGTCTCACAAATAAAGAAACAGGAGCCTCAGGAGCTATCAATAATTTTCTTGGAGTCATTCATCTTGAGGGTAGGCAGAGCTGAGATTTCAGACCCACAGCTGCATGATTTCTAAGTCTCCACATACAGGTCAAGTCAGCACGGCAGGGCTTTCTCTCCCTCCATCACTCATGGTTCCCGAAGCTGCCTTGGACTGCCGATTTAATAAGGCCAGCAACAGCAAATGTGAATGATGAAGTGACAAAATGAAGATAATGGCACCATGTCCATCTTTAGCCTTCAGCTTTCCAGAGGGTTTTCGGCAGGATTTCTAAGAATGGGAAATGTGACGCTGTACACCTGAATAAGGGACTGAGCCTACCGACTCCCTGACAGTTGGCATCCTGGGCTTTTTGTCCATACACTCTTTATCTCTACGTGTCAGGGAACACAATTCTATTGGACAAGCAATAGAGGGCAGAGAAAACGTTTTGGACCAAGTTATTATGTGTGCTTAGAAATGCATAGAACCACATAATTTGAGAAATATCTTCACTGCATTACATTATTGATTGCTGTTTGCACAATCTGCACATATCTTTCCTCCCCTACCCCCCAAGACAGCTGTTGATGACACATGTAAAACCATGGAGGGGGGGGCGGAGCAAGATGGCGGAGGAGTAGGAGACCTGGATTTCGTCTCCTCTCAGGAATTCAGCTGGATAGGGATCAAACCATTCTGAACACCTACAAACTCAACAGGAGATCGAAGAAAAGAAGAGCAACAACTCTCTCATCAGAAAAGCGACCACTTTCTGGAAGCAGGGACCCAACAAGCGGCAGATCCGGGGAGACTCACCTTCCTTCCCCGGGAAGAGCCGTACGGGAGTGCACCGCAGGGATCTGCTGGGTTTGGAGACTCCACCCGGGGTTGGGTGCCACAGATAGAAATGCGCGGTCACAGGCCAGGTGAGCACGGAGTGCGGCCGGAGACCGGGGAGACGGGAGTGACTGACGGCTTTTCTCTGGGGGCTCACTGAGGAGCAGGGCCCCGAGTTCTCAGCTCCTCTGGGGCGGAGATTGGGAGGCCGCCATTTTCACTCTCCGCCTCCAAAGCTGTACGGAAAGCTCTCAGGGAACAAAAGCCCCGGAGAGCAAACCCGAGCAGATTACTCAGCCGGGAGCAGGTAAGGGCGGGGCAATTCCGCCTCCAGCAGAGACATATGGAAACCACGGCAACAGGCCCCTCCCGAGAAGATCAGCGAGAACAGCCAGCCAAGACCAAGTTTACCGATCAATGAGAACGGCAGAACTCCAGCGCTAGGGGAATACTGCACATAGAATTCATGGCTTTTTTACCACGATTCTTTAGTCTTTCAAAGTTTTTTTTTTTTTTAACTGTCTTTTTTTTCTTTTTTTTTCTTTTTGAATTTTTCTTTTTCCCTTTTTCAACCAACATCATATCAATCCCTTTTTTTAAAAAAAAACATTTTTATTTTTCATTTTTAGAGTCATATTCTATCCCTTCATAGTAGTTACCCATATTTTTGGCCTATATATATAAGTTGTTCTCTCTTTAAAATTTTGAGATAGTTTCTTCTAACAGATTAAAAATAAACCCTAAATTTCTAGTATATGGTGTTTTCTATTCCCCTGCCTAATCACATTCTCTCCCTTTTTATTTACTTTTTTCTTTTTTTAAATCCTCTTCTTTCTTTTTTCAAACAACTTCTTATCAATTCCTTTTAAAAATTTTTTATAATTTCCATCTTTACAGTCATATTCCATCCCTTCATCATATCAACCCTTATTTTTGTACATATATAAGTTTCCCTTTCTTTAAATTTTGGGAGGCACTTTCTTCTAACAGACCAAAATACACCCCAAATCTAGTGTGTGGCACTGATATATATACCAGCCTGATCATATTTGATCACATTCTGGTTTTGTTGTTGTTGTTGTTGTTTTGTTTTGTTTTTTTGTTATTGTTTTTATCTTTATCTTTTTCTTCTTTTTTTTCTTTTTCTTTTTTCTCTCTTTCCCTTTCTTTTCCCACTGCTTCAGGTCTTTTCTGATTTGTTTAGAGTATATTTTCTGGGGACGTTGTTACTCTGCTAGCATTTTGTTCTCTCATTAATCTATTCTCCTCTACACAAAATGACAAGATGGAAAAAATCACCTCAACAAAAAGAACAAGAGGTAGTACCAACTGCCAGGGACCTACTCAATACGGACATTAGTACGATGTCAGATCTAGAGTTCAGAATCATCACTTTAAAGGTACTAGCTGGGCTTGAAAAAAATATGGAAGTTATAAGAGAAACCCTTTCTGGAGAAGTAAAAGAACTAAAATCCAACCAAGTAGAGATCAAAAAGGCTATTAATGAGGTGCAATCAAAAATGGGGGCTCTAACTGCTAGAATAAATGAGGCAGAAGAGAGAATCAGTAATATAGAAGACCAAATGATGGAAAATAAAGAAGCTGAGAAAAAGAGAGATAAACAACTACTGGATCACGAGGGCAGAATTCGAGAGATAAGCGATACCATAAGATGAAACAACATTAGAATAATTGGGATCCCAGAAGAGAAGAAAGAGAGAGAGAGGCAGAAGGTATAATGGAGCAAATTATAGCAGAGAACTTCCCTAATTTGGGGAAGGAAACAGGCATGAAAATTCGGGAAGCACAGAGAACCCCTCTCAAAATCAATAAAAATAGGTCAACACCCCAACATCTAATAGTAAAACTTACAAGTCTCATAGACAAAGAGAAAATCCTGAAAGCAGCTCGGGAGAAGAGATATGTAACCTACAAGGGTAGAAACATTAGATTGGCCACAGACCTATCCACAGAGACCTGGCAGGCCAGAAAGGACTGGCAGGATATATTCAGAGCACTAAATGAGAAAAATATGCAGCCAAGAATACTATATCCAGCTAGGCTGTCATTGAAAATTGCAGGAGAGATAAAAAGCTTCCAGGACATACAAAAACTAAAGGAATTTGCAAACACAAAACCAGCCCTACAGGAAATCTTGAAAGGGGTCCTCTAAGCAAAGAGAGAGCCTAAAAGCAACATAGACCAGAAAGGAACACAGTTAATATATGGTAACAGTCACCTTACAGGCAATACAATGGCACTAAATTCCTATCTTTCAATAGTTACCCTGAATGTAAATGGGCTCAACACCCCAATAAAAAGACACAGGCTATGAGACTGGATTGAAAAACAAGACCCATCGATATGCTGTCTGCAAGAGACTCATTTTAGACCCAAAGACAGCCCCAGATTGAAAGTGAGGGGGTGGAAAACCATTTACCATGCTAATGGACACCAAAAGAAAGCTGGGGTGGCAATCCTTCTATCAGACAAATTAGATTTTAAACCAAAGACTATAATAAGAGATGAGGAAGGACATTATATCCTACTTAAAGGATCTATCCAACAAGAAGATCTAACAATTGTAAATAGCTATGCCCCTAACATGGGAGCAGCCAATTATATAAGGCAAGTAATAACAAAAGCAAAGAAACACATCGACAACAATACAATAATAGTGGGGGACTTTAACACCCCCCTCACTGAAATGGACAGATCGTCTAAGCAAAAGATCAACAAGGAAATAAAGACTTTAAATGACACACTGGACCAAATGGACTTCACAGACATATTCGGAACATTCCACCCCAAAGCAACGGAATACACATTATTCTCTAGTGCCCATGGAACATTCTCCAGAATAGATCACATCCTAGGTCATAAATCAGGTCTCAAACAGTACCAAAAGATTGGGATCATTCCCTGCCTATTTTCAGACCACAATGCTTTGAAACTAGAACTCAATCATAAGAGGAAAGTCGGAAAGAACTCAAATACATGGAGGCTAAAGAGCATCCTACTAAAGAATGAATGGGTCAACCAGGAAATTAAAGAAGAATTAAAAACATTCATGGAAACCAATGAAAATGAAAACACAACTATTCAAAATCTTTGGGATGCAGCAAAGGCAGTCCTAAGAGGAAAGTATATAGCAATACAAGCCTTTCTCAAGAAACAAGAAAGGTCTCAAGTACACAACCTAACCCTACACCTAAAGGAGCTGGAGAAAGAACAGCAAATAAAGCCTAAACCCAGCAGGAGAAGAGAAATAATAAAGATCACAGCAGAAATCAATGAAATAGAAACCAAAAGAACAGTAGAACAGATCAACGAAACTAGGAGCTGGTTCTTTGAAAGAATTAACAAGATTGATAAAGCCCTGGCCAGACTTATCAAAAAGAGAAGAGAAATGACCCAAATCAACAAAATCATGAATGAAAGAGGAGAGATCACAACCAACACCAAAGAAATACAAACAATTATAAGAACATATTATGAGCAACTCTATGCCAACAAATTAGATAACCTGGAAGAAATGGATGCATTCCTAGAGATGTATCAACTACCAAATCTGAACCAGGATGAAATAGAAAACCTGAACAGACCTATAACAACTAAGGAAATTGAAGCAGTCATCAAAAATCTCCCAACAAACAAAAGCCCAGGGCCAGATGGCTTCCCAGGGGAATTCTACCAAACATTTAAAGAAGAATTAATACCTATTCTTCTGAAACTGTTCCAAAAAACAGAAATGGAAGGAAAACTTCCCAACTCATTTTATGAGGCCAGCATTACCTTGATCCCAAAACCAAACAAAGACCCCATCAAAAAGGAGAATTACAGACCAATATCCCTGATGAACACGGATGCAAAAATTCTCACCAAAATACTAGCCAATAGGATCCAACAGTACATTAAAAGGATTATTCACCACGACCAAGTGGGATTTATCCCTGGGCTGCAAGGTTGGTTCAACATCCACAAATCAATCAATGTAATACAATACATTAACAAAAGAAAGAACAAGAATCATATGATCCTCTCAATAAATGCAGAAAAAGCTTTTGACAAAGTACAACATCCTTTCTTGATCAAAACTCTTCAGAGCATAGGCATAGAGGGTACATACCTCAATATCATAAAAGCCATCTATGAAAAACCTACAGCGAATATCATTCTCAATGGGGAAAAACTGAGAGCTTTCCCCCTAAAGTCAGGAATGCGGCAGGGATGTCCACTATCACCACTGCTATTCAATATACTATTGGAAGTCCTAGCCACAGTAATCAAAGAAAAAGAAATCAAAGGCATCCAAATCGGCAAAGAAGAAGTCAAACTCTCACTCTTTGCAGATGATAGGATACTTTATGGGGAAAACCGAAAGACTCCACCCCAAAACTGCTAGAACTCATACAGGAATTCAGTAAAGTGGCAGGATATAAAATCAATGCACAGAAGTCAGTGGCATTCCTATACACCAACAACAAGACAGAAGAAAGAGAAATTAAGGAGTCGATCCCATTCACAATTGCACCCAAAACCATAACATACTTAGGAATAAATCTAACCAAAGAGACAAAGGATCTGTATTCAGAAAACTATAAAATACTCATGAAAGAAATTGAGGAAGACACAAAGAAATGGAAAAACGTTCCATGCTCATGGATTGGAAGAACAAATATTGTGAAGATGTCAATGTTACCTAGAGCAATCTACACATTCAATGCAATCCCCATCAAAATACCATCCACTTTTTTCAAAGAAATGGAACAAATAATCCTAAAATTCATATGGAACCAGAAAAGACCCCGCATAGCCAGAGGAACATTGAAAAAGAAAAGCAAAGCCAGTGGAATCACAATTCCGGACTTCCAGCTCTATTACTAAACTGTCCTCATCAAGACAGTATGGTACTGGCACAAAAACAGACACATAGATCAATGGAACAGAATAGAGAGCCCAGAAATGGACCCTCAACTCTATGGTCAACTCATCTTTGACAAAGCAGGACAGAATGTCCAATGGAACAAAGACAGTCTCTTCAAGAAATGGTGTTGGGAAAATTGGATAGCCACATGCAGAAGAATGAAACTGGACCATTTCCTTACACCACACACAAAAATAGACTCCAAATAATTGAAAGACCTCAATGTGAGACAGGAGTCCATCCAAATCCTAAAGGAGAACACAGGCAGCAACCTCTTTGACCTCAGCCGAAGCAACTTCTTCCTAGAAACATCGCCAAAGGCAAGGGAAGCAAGGGCAAAAAGAAACTATTGGGACTTCATCAAGATAAAAAGCTTTTGCAAAGCAAAGGAAACAGTCAACAAAACCAAAAGAGAACCGACAGAATGGGAGAAGATATTTGCAAATGACATATCAGATAAAGGGCTAGTATCCAAAATCTATAAAGAACTCATCAAACTCAACCCCCAAAGAACAAATGATCCAATCAAGAAATGGGCAGAAGACATGAACAGACATTTTTCCAAAGAAGACATCCAAATGGCCAACAGACATATGAAAAAGTGCTCAACATCGCTCGGCATCAGGGAAATCCAAATCAAAACCTCAATTAGATACCACCTCACACCAGTCAGAATGGCTAAAATTAACAAGTCAGGAAACCAGAAATGTTGGCGGGGATGCGGAGAAAGGGGAACCCTTCTACACTGTTGGTGGGAATGCAAGCTGGTGCAGCCACTCTGGAAATTGTATGGAGGTTCCTCAAAAAGTTGAATATAGAGCTACCATATGATCCAGCAATTGCACTACTGGGTATTTACCCTAAAGATACAAAAGTAGGGATCTGAGGGGGTACGTGAACCCCAATGTTTATAGCAGCAATGTCCACAATAGCCAAACTGTGGAAAGAGCCAAGATGTCCATCGACAGATGAATGGATAAAGAAGAAGTGGTATATATATATACAATGGAATATTATGCAGCCATCAAAAGGAATGAGATCTTGCCATTTGCAACGATATGGATGGAACTGGAGGGTATTATGTTGAGTGAAATAAGCCAAACAGAGAAAGACATGTATCATATGATCTCACTGATATGAGGAATTCTTAATTGCAGGAAACAAACTGAGGGTTGCTGGAGTGGGGGTAGGGTGGGAGGGATGGGGTGACTGGGTGATAGACATTGGGGAGGGTATGTGCTCTGGTTAGCGCTGTGAATTGTGCAAGACTGTTGAATCTCAGATCTGTACCTCTGAAATAAACAATGCAATATATGTTAAGAAAAAAAAAAGTAGAAGAAGGTAGCGGGAGGGGAAGAATGAAGCGGGGGAAATCGGAGGGGTAGACGAACCATGAGAGACGATGGACTCTGAAAAACAAACTGAGGTTCTAGAGGGGAGGGGGGTGGGAGGATGGGTTAGCCTGGTGGTGGGTATTGAGGAGGGCACATTCTGCATGGAGCACTGGGTGTTATGCACAAACAATGAATCATGGAACACTTCATCTAAATCTAATGATGTAATGTATGGGGATTAACATAAGAATAAAAAAAAACTAATGATGTACGGTGATTAACATAACATAATAATAAAAAAAAAACAATAAAAAAATCTTAAAAAAAAAACATGGAGGGGAAGAGCACTTTCTTTGTGTTAAATGACTTAACTGTCAGCGGGATGATAGCAGACTGCAAACTTGCCATGGATTATTTTCTTTATATTTTTGTTGGTTTGCTTGTTTTTCCTTTGGATAAAAGTCTTTTTTATGAGGGTAAGATGAAATTGCAATTGCCAGAGAATGATTAGATGATTTTCTTCCCTAATATGAAATAGCATAGTCTCCCCCACAGTGATCCTACCACCATTCTTTGCCACTGCTCTAAGTTTGGAAACTGTCCTGTATCTTCCTTCTGTGTATGAAGAACAGTCAGAAAATGGTCACAGGAGGAGGATTGTTTCTATCAGAATTGGAAAGCTCCTTCAAAGAACTTGCATGCAGGTCATTTTGAGATGCACACTCGGTTCTCTTGGATGGTCTACCTTACCTCTATGGACCTATCCCTTCAGCTGCAAAGAGATGTAGTTGAATGAGAGGATTTTAAAGGTTTCCTTGAATGATGCAATTCTTTGCTTAAAGTCCAAGGTTGGTACATATAAGCATTGAAGGGGGTGTGAGTGATGTGCCATAAAATCATAATTTTGTGCCAACTCAACACCCAAATGACAGCTTTGTTGTCACTTCAACAAGAATATCAATTGGTTTCATTAGATGTACTATAGCTCTTACACTATCCTCAGAGGGAACAAGACAATGTTTATCTTTATATTCCAGAGCTTATTAAAAATTCTTGGCAAATAATAAGTGCTCAATTCACATTCACTGAATGAAACCTTGGCATTATCTGGCACATAGTATATGCTTTATAAAAATTCAAGTGTTTTAAATAAAATGGAATAGGTGGGAAAATGGATGGATGGCCAGAAATGACCTCCATCCTGGACAATGGCCTCAACAGAAATAACATTTGGAGACACTGTATTCCTTGATGCAGTGGAATCTTCTTTGCCTCATTTGTAGTTTGGATTTCTCGGTGTTTTTTTGCGTGTTGTGATTGATACACCCTGGTCTCCTCCATGCTACTCTCCGGTATCAGCACACCAGGCTCCCTGCAGCTGCAATCCTCAGTCCTGCATTGATATTTCCTCTTTGAAGACTGCAAGTCCCTCCTTCTGATCCTTTCTTAATTGCTTTCTTCTTAGGTCAGTGCATCTGTGAGCCACCCGTTTGCATGCATGAACTCATATCATCTTCAGACATGGTAGCTGGCTTTCCAAAGCCACAACTGCAACAGTGTGAGTGTGTGAGTATGTGAGCCTGGATGGAGTTTCTCTTCACTCTTGATGATGTTGCTTCATCCTCGGGATGGAGAAGAGCCAGAAGAAAATATGTCTGTTTGAAAGGATGGTGCTATTGCTGACCACTGTGAGGCTAAGGCCAGATGTGTTGTCCAACCAATAGCATTTCCAGCATCCTGGTATTTGAAAGCTTGTGAGTGGCAACTAGAAACATCAGAGTGGCATTAAAAAACTCTCAGAGGCTATGTTTCTAGCTTTCTTGTGCTCTTTGAGAAAGGAAAGCAAGAAGCTAAACTAATGATTAATAAAACAATAGGCAGAAAAAACCCAACAAACCAACCTCTTAGATCCTTCTAGTTAACTTCTGTGTTGCAAGACAAACAAAAAGATAAGACCTCTAGTACCACAAACTGACATAAATTTGACAAATGAGATTAAGGCTAACCTAAAGCAGTTGAACCTTATGGGTTTATGAGGGATTAATAGGGTATTGGTATTTACGTGTCCTTTTTCCCAGGGGGATGTAGCACATTGTCTACCACCAAACCGATATGATGAAATTAATCAACATACTTTTCTGCTATTTATGAATGTGTCATTTCCTATTCACCACAATTGAAGCAGACATAAATATGTGCTAAAAATTATACTAAAAGAGAGCAATTACCAAGTAAATGCCACTTAATTGGACATAGTGTCATGGTTTCAATGTAAACAATTTTGCAACTTTATTACATGAAGACAAAAATCCTCTGTTTTGTTCTTGCTAGTGCAAGTCATGAAACTCCCTTTATGCTTTTCCTTTAAAATATACATTTTGGGGAATGTATTTCTTGGAAATGAAAGTAACTTATTCACAAAAACTTTCCAAATATGTCAGCATATCAATATGCAAGGAATAAAAAATGTGCACCTCTTTGTAACCAGCTATTATAGCCATCAAATGTGATCATGCTGACTGTGGTTGCCTCCACATTTTTAGTGTGTGTGTCAATGTAACTACAACGGTAAGTGGTCTCTTGGATGAAAAATTAGTATACATTATTTCTAGGACATGCAATATTTATAATTAATCTACATGTTTGGCTCACATCAAGATGTTGACACGCAGTTATATTGTTGCATTTACTGTGAATTCAAAATTGTGACTGATGTTTCTAAAGTTCCAAAGCTCTGGCCTCCTGGCTTTTTGTGAGAGGGGTACTGCCCACATTTCTCTCCTCTACCTACAGAATTAGCTGACTTTCAAAGGTCAGCATGTTTTCCTAACCTGGTGTACTCAGTCTGGATCAATTAGCTTGACTAACCTGGCCATTCTGCTATTGAGGTCTAGCTCATAGGTTCACTCCCCCATGAACTCATGTAATGACAGAGTAAAAGTCTTTGTCACCAGCAACATCTCTGCAACTGCCTGGGGAAGTGTGTCCTTGTTCACAACAGTTGGGAGAGCCTGAGTGGGTGTACGGTTATAAACACTGTTCCTGGATGACCAATGCAATTGGCCCTTTCTGTTTATGAGGGTTGGGAATGTTTGCAGCAGTCTCAACATACACGGCACATTTGTTTTCTGTAGGGATTGTCAGAAGCATTTGTTACTATTTATTTGAGTGATTAGGAAGATGAGACATTAGGAGCACAAATGCAGCTGTCACTTTGGCAAGCTGTGGTGTCAGTGTAAAATAACCTTTTAGAATCTCTAAAAATAAGAGAGTTTTATTGGAGCCCAAGTGAGAATAGCTGCCTGAGAAATACATTCTTCACAGGGAAGACAGTGCTCTGGAGACTGAATAGTTTTCAAAGGTGATATGCTTTTTCTACATCTTGTAAAAACTCAAAAGATTATAGATTAGCATATAGACAGGAACCACAAGTTTTAATGTCAAGGAATGCAGGGAGTAGGAGTATTGACTGATATCTTAAGGACGGGATGGTTTCCTTTAGGCTCATTCACAAAGGAAGTATACAGGGCATGCGTGGTGGGCCATAAATCAGGCTTTTGGTTTAAACAAAGTTTCTGTACAGTCATGTTGACTTCAAAAGAGATTTAAAGTGGCTTCTCTTATATCTCAGGTATTTAGAGCGTATTTTGTCTCATCACTAGCCATCACTGTGCTGTGGCCATCATCTGGGATTTCTCCACATGGAAACAAGGCAGGGAAGCCTTCCTGTCTATCTTGTAGCTCAGACTCCACCTTATTACCCAAAAGGCCTTGCTCTGATGTCCTCTGTAGCCATGTGGAATGGGAAATGGTGTCAGAATGCATAAATCATTAACAATGGCAATGAAAAATCATGCAATTGTTTTCTGTCAATCAAAGGGGCCAAGTCCTTTAATTCTATTTAGAAAACACTGGAGAAATTCACTACTTAACTGAAAGACAAGATGAACTTTATAATTCTCCAGGTGAGTTCTTCATGTACATGAAGTATTCATAGTACATGAGTATGTAGAAGAAATGTGTTCCTGTGGAGAGTTCTACCTGGAAGATTGTTTGGGATTCTAATGGCTTAAAAATGGAATGAGGGGCACCTGTCTGGCTTGGCTGGAAGTGTGTGACTCTTGATCTCAGGGTCATGAGTTCAAGCCCCATGTTGGGGATAGAGATTACATAAATAAATAAATAAATACATACCTACATGCATGCATACATACATACATACATACATACATACATACATACACAAACTTTAAGAAAATGGAATAAAATTATTTTCAAAGGCAGACTTTATCACAGTTATACCACAGTTATAGCATAGCTGCATCTAACATGGTTTGTTGTGTTTATGCCATTGTGTGCTTACATTCTGATTTAATAGTTCAATCAGTCACCACTCATTATTGAGACTACTAATCAAGTGCTTCTTAAAGTGGTGAGGGACCAGTTTTTGAAAATTTCTAATCTAGCATGTGTTTAAAAACAAAATTCAACTTAGTACTTTTGAAGATCTAATTGGCCTTATTAAGCAATTCATGAATCAGGCAGCATCCCATCTAGCAAGTACAGGGATGCTCCAAGGAGTTGTACAAAGTGGAATGTTTTTATAGACAGGAAGGTGGGGCAGGGAAGTTTTCAGCAAAAGAAAAGAAAGGATTGTTTCAAGCCAAGACATCATTTTCAGGGGAAGGGATGGCAGGATTTTTATCATGCTGATGACCTCACTGGTGCTGATCAGGAAATTTCAGATTGACTTCTGAAAGATCACATTCATGGGATAGGTTGAAAGTGTAAATAATTCTTGGTTTGCTCCTGTGGGCAGCAAATGACTCCATTTTGAGTTTTTATTTTATTTTTTTTCTTTTTAAACATGTATATCAATGTGTGGTCCTATAGCACAGGACTAAGGTCCCACTTGTAGCACATGGTAATCTCCCTAAGTTCACAACATCCACAATGGTTTGTTTTCATTTCAATAGAGTGTGCTGATAATGTACTGGGATAATATACCAGGATCAAATTGCATTAAATTTTTTTTAAATTTTTTATTGTTATATTAATCACCATACATTATATCATTAGGTTTTTTTAGTCTTTTTAAATTATTTATTGTTATGTTAATCACCATACATTATATCATTAGTTTTTGATATAGTGTTGCATGATTCCTTGTTTGTGCAGAACACCAAGTGCTCCATGCAGAACGTGCCCTCTTTAATACCCATCACCAGGTTAACCCATCCTCCCACCCACCCCCTAGAACCCTCAGTTTGTTTCTCAGAGTCCATCGTCTCTCATGGTTCATCTCCCCCTCTGATTTCTCCCCCTTCATTCTTCCCCTCCTGCTATCTTTTTTTTTTTTCTTAACATATATTGCATTATTTGTTTCAGAGGTACAGATCTGTGATCCAACAGTCTTTTACAATTCACAGCACTCACCATAGCAATACACTCCCCAATGTCTATCACCCAGCCACCCCATCCCTCCCACCCCAACCTCCACTCTAGCAATGCTCAGTTTGTTTCCTGAGATTAAGAAATCCTCATATCAGTGAGGTCACATGATACATGTCTTTCTCTGATTGACTTATTTTGCTCAGCATAACACCCTCCAGTTCCATCCACATCATTGCAAATGGCAAGATCTCATTCCTTTTGATGGCTGCATAATATTCCATTGTATATATATATATACCACTTCTTCTTTATCCATTCATCTGTCAATGGACATCTTGGCTCTTTCCACAGTTTGGTTATTGTGGACATTGCTGCTATAAACATCGGGGTGCATGTACCCCTTCGGATCCCTACATTTGTATCTTTAGGGTAAACACCCAGTACTGCAATTGCTGGATTGTATGGTAGCTCTATTTTCAACTTTTTGAGGAACCCCCATACAGTTTTCCAGAGTGGTCGCACCAGCTTGCATTCCCACCAACAGTGCAGGAGAGTTCCCCTTTCTCCACTTCCCCGCCAACATCTGTCGTTTCCTGACTTGTTAATTTTAGCCATTCTGACTGGTGTTAGGTGGAATCTCACTGAGGTTTTGATTTGGATTTCCCTGATGCCGAGCGATGTTGAGCACTTTTTCATGTGTCTGTTGGCCATTTGGATGTCTTCTTTGGAAAAATGTCTGTTCATGTCTTCTGCCCATTTCTTGATTGGATTATTTGTTCTTTGGGTGTTGAGTTTGATGAGTTCTTTATAGATTTTGGATACTAGTCCTTTATCTGATATGTCATTTGCAAATATCTTCTCCCATTCTGTCGGTTGTCTTTTGGTTTTGTTGACTGTTTCTTTCGCTGTGCAAAAGCTTTTTATCTTGATGAAGTCCCAATATTCCTTTTTGCCCTTGCGTCCCTTGCCTTTGGCGACATTTCTAGGAAGAAGTTGCTTCGGCTGAGGTCAAAGAGGTTGCTGCCTGTGTTCTCCTTTAGGATTTGGATGGACTCCTGTCTCACATTGAGGTCTTTCAACCATTTGGAGTCTATTTTTGTGTGTGGTGTAAGGAAATGGTCCAGTTTCATTCTTCTGCATGTGGCTATCCAATTTTCCCAACACCATTTGTTGAAGAGACTGTCTTTTTTCCATTGGACATTCTATCCTGCTTTGTCGAAGATTAGGTGACCATCGAGTTGAGGGTCCATTTCTGGGCTCTCTATTCTGTTCCATTGATCTATGTGTCTGTTTTTGGCCAGGACCATACTGTCTTGATGATAACACCTTTGTAATAGAGCTGGAAGTCCGGAATTGTGATGCCACCAGCTTTGCTTTCCTTTTTCAACATTCCTCTGGCTATGCGGGGTCTTTTCTGGTTCCATATGAATTTGAGGATTATTTGTTCCATTTCTTTGAAAAAAGTGGATGGTATTTTGATGGGGATTGCATTGAATGTGTAGATTGCACTAGGTAGCATTGACATCTTCACAATATTTGTTCTTCCACTCCATGAGCATGGAACGTTTGTCCATTTCTTTGTGTCTTCCTCAATTTCTTTCATGAGTATTTTATAGTTTTCTAAGTACAGATCCTTTGCCTCTTTGGTTAGATTTATTCCTAGGTATCTTACGGTTTTGAGTGCTATTGTAAATGGGATTGACTCCTTAATTTCTCTTTCTTCTGTCTTGTTGTTGGTGTATAGGAATGCCACTGATTTCTATGCACTGATTTTATATCCTGCCACTTTACTGAATTCCTGTATGAGTTCTAGCAGTTTAGGGGTGGAGTCTTTTGGGTTTTCCACATAAATTATCGTATCATCTGCAAAGAGTTAGAGTTTGACTTCTTCTTTGTCGATTTGGATGCCTTTGATTTCTTTTTCTTTGATTGCTGTGGCTAGGACTTCTAATAGTATGTTGAATAGCAGTGGTGATAGTGGACATCCCTGCCGCGTTCCTGAACTAAGGGGAAAACTCTCAGTTTTTCCCCACTGAGAATGATATTCGCTGTAGGTTTTTCATAGATGGCTTTTATGATATTGAGGTATGTACCCTCTATCCCTATACTCTGGAGAGTTTTGATCAAGAAAGGATGCTGTACTATGTCAAATGCTTTTTCTGTATCTATTGAGAGGATCATATGATTCTTGTTCTTTCTTTTGTTAATGTATTGTATCATGTTGATTGATTTGCAGATGTTGAACCAACCCTGCAGCCCAGGGATAAATCCCACTTGGTCGTGGTGAATAATCCTTTTAATGTACTGTTGGATCCTATTGGCTAGTATTTTGGTGAGAATTTTTGCATCCATGTTCATCAGGGATATTGGTCTGTAATTCTCCTTTTTGATGGGGTCTTTGTCTGGTTTGGGGATCAAAGTAATGGTGGCCTCATAAAATGAGTTTGGAAGTTTTCCTTCCATTCCTATTTTTTGGAACAGTTTCAGAAGAATAGGTATTAATTCTTCTTTAAATGTTTGGTAGAATTCCCCTGGGAAGCCATCTGGCCCTGGGCTCTTGTTTGTTGGGAGATTTTTGATGACTGCTTCAATTTCCTTAGTGGTTATATGTCTCTTCAGGTTTTCTATTTCATCCTGGTTCAGTTTTGGTAGTTGATACATCTCTAGGAATGCATGCATTTCTTCCAGTTTATCTAATTTGCTGGCATAGAGTTGTTCATAATATGTTCTTATAATTGTTTGTATTTCTTTGGTATTGGTTGTGATCTCTCCTCTTTCATTCATGATTTTGTTGATTTGGGTCATTTCTCTTTTCTTTTTGATAAGTCTGGCCAGAGGTTTATCAATCTTGTTAATTCTTTCAAAGAACCACCTCCTAGTTTTGTTGATCTGTTCTACTGTTCCTTTGGTTTCTATTTCATTGATTTTTGCTCTGATCTTTATTATTTCTCTTCTCCTGCTGGGTTTAGACTTTATCTGCTGTTCTCTCTCCAGCTCCTTTAAGTGTAGGGTTAGGTTGTGTACTTGAGACCTTTCTTGTTTCTTGAGAAAGGCTTGTATTGCTATATTCTTGCCTCCTAGGACTGCCTTTGCTGCATCCCAAAGATATTGAGTAGCTGTGTTTTCATTTTTATTGGTTTCCATGAATTTTTGAAATTCTTCTTTAATTTCCTGGTTGACCCATTCATTCTTTAGTAGGATGTTCTTTAGCCTCCATGTATTTGAGCTCTTTCCGACTTTCCTCTTGTGATTGAGTTCTAGTTTCAAAGCATTGTGGTCTGAAAATAGGTAGGGAATGATCCCAATCTTTTGGCACTGGTTGAGACCTTATTTATGGCCTAGGATGTGATCTATTCTGGAGAATGTTCCATGGGCACTAGAGAAGAATGTGTATTCCGTTGCTTTGGGATGGAATGTTCTGAATATGTCTGTGAAGTCCATTTGGTCCAGTGTGTCATTTAAAGTCTTTATTTCCTTGTTGATCTTCTGCTTAGATGATCTGTCCATTTCAGTAGGGGGTTGTTAAAGTCCCCCACTATTATTGTATTGTTGTAAATATGTTTCTTTGCTTTTGTTATTACTTGCCTTATATAATTGGCTGCTCCCATGTTAGGGGCATAGCTATTTACAATTGTTAGATCTTCTTGTTGGATAGACCCTTTCAATATGACATAGTGTCCTTCCTCCTCTCTTATTATAGTCTTTGGTTTAAAATCTAATTTGTCTCATATAAGGATTGCCACCCCAGCTTTCTTTTGGTGTCCATTTCCATGGTAAATGGTTTTCACTTTGAATCTGGGGATGTCTTTGGGTCTAAAATGAGTCTCTTGCAGACAGCATATTGATGTGTCTTGTTTTTTAATCCAATCTGATAGCTTGTGTCTTTTGATTGGGGCATTTAGCCCATTTACATTCAGGGTAACTATTGAAAGATAGGAATTTAGTGCCATTGTATTGCCTGTAAGGTGACTGTTACTATATATTGTCTGTGTTCCTTTCTGGTCTATGTTGCTTTTAGGCTCTCTCTTTGCTTAGAGGACCCCTTTCAAGATTTCTTGTAGGGCTGGTTTCGTGTTTGCAAATTCCTTTCATTTTTGTTTGTCCTGGAAGTTTTTATCTCTCGTTCTATTTTCAATGACAGTCTAGCTGGATATAGTATTTTTGTCTGCATATTTTTCTCATTTAGTGCTCTGAATATATCCTGCCAGTCCTTTCTGGCCTGCCAGGTCTCTGTGGATAGGTCTGTGGCCAATCTAATGTTTTTACCATTGTAGGTTACATATCTCTTCTCCCGAGCTGCTTTCAGGATTTTCTCTTTGTCTCTGATACTCAGAAGTTTTACTATGAGATGTCAGGGTGTTGACCTATTTTTATTGATTTTGAGAGGGGTTCTCTGTGCCTCCTAGATTTTGATGCCTGTTTCCTTCGCCAAATTAGGGAAGTTCTCTGCTATAATTTGCTCCAATATACCTTCTGCCACTCTCTCTCTTTCTTCTTCTTCTGGGATCCCAATTATTCTAATATTGTTTCTTCTCAATGTATCACTTATCTCTTGAATTCTGCCCTCGTGGTCCTGTAATTGTTTATCTCTCTTTTTCTCAGCTTCTTTATTTTCCATCATTTGGTCTTCTATATCACTGATTCTCTCTTCTGCCTCCTTTATCCTAGCAGTTACTGCCCCCATTTTTTTTTAAGATTTTATTTATTTATTTGAGAGAGAGACTGAGATAGAGATAGCATGAGGGGAGGAGGGTCAGAGGGAGAAGCAGACTCCCTGCTGAGCAGGGAGCCTGATGTGGGACTTGATCCCAGGACTCCAGGATCATGACCTGAGCCGAAGGCAGTCGCTTAACCAACTGAGCCACCCAGGTGCCCTACTGCCCCCATTTTTGATTGCACCTCATTAATAGCCTTTTTGTTTTCAACTTGGTTAGATTTTAGTTCCTTTATTTCTCCAGAAAGTGTTTGTCTAATAACTTCCATGCTTTTTTCAAGCCCAGCTAGTATCTTTAAAGTCATCATTCTGAACTCTAGATCCAACATCGTACTAATGTCCATATGGAGTAGGTCCCTGGCAGTCGGTACTACCTCTTGTTCTTTTTTTTGAGGTGATTTTTTCTGTCTTGTCATTTTGTTCAGAGGAGAATAGATGAATGAGAGAATAAAATGCTAACAGGGTAACAATGTCCCCAGAAAATATACCTAAACAAATCAGAAAAGCCCTGAAACCAGGGGAAAAGAAAGGGAAAGAAAGAAAAAAGAAAAAGAAAAAGAAAAAGATAAAAACAAACAAAAACAGAACAAAACAAAAACAAACCCATAATATGATCAAATATGATCAGGCTGGTGCATAGATCAGTGCCACACACTAGATTTTGGGTGTATTTTGGTCTGTTAGAAGAAAGTGCCTCCCAAAGTTTTAAAGAAAGAAAAACTTATATATATACAAAAATAAGGGTTGATATGATGAAGGGATGGAATATGACTGTAAAGATGAAAATTATTAAAAAATTTATAAAAGGAATTGAGATGTTGTTTGAAAAAAGAAAGAAGAGGATTTAAAAAAAAAGACAAAAAAAGGGAGAGAATGTGATCAGGCAGGAGAGTAGAACAAAACCATACACTAGAGATGTAGGGTATATTTTGATCCATTAGAAGAAACTATCTCAAAATTTTAAAGAGAGAACAACTTATATATATATGCCAAAAATAAGGGTAACTAGTATGAAGGGATAGAATATGACTCTAAAAATGAAAAATAAAAATGTTTTTTAAAAAAGTTTTTGATAAGATGTTGGTTGAAAAAGGGAAAAAGAAAAATTCAAAAAAAAAAGTTAAAAAAAATTAACTTTGAAAGACTAAAGAATCATGGTAAAAAAGCCATGAATTCTGTGTGCTGTATTCCCCTAGTGCTGGAGTTCTGCCGTTCTCATTGATCGGTAAACTTGGTCTTGGCTGGCCGTTCTTGCTGATCTTCTGGGGGAGGGGCCTGTTGCCGTGGTTCCCAAATGTCTTTGCCGGAGGCGGAATTGTCCCGCCCTTGCCAGTCCGGGCTAAGTAATCTGCTTGGGTTTGCTCAGGGAGCTTTTTTTTTTTTTTTAAGATTTTTTTATTTATTTGACAGAGAGATAGAGAGTACAAGTAGGCAGAGCAGCAGGCAGAGGGAGAGAGAGAAGCAGACTCTCCACTGAGCAGGGAGCCCAACATGGGGCTCGATCCCAGGATCCTGAGATCATGAGTTCGGGGAGCTTTTGTTCCCTGCAAGCTTTCCGTACAGCTTTGGAGGATGAGAGTGAAAATGGTGGCCTCCCAATCTCTGCCCTGGAGGAGCTGAGAACTGAGGGCCCCGCTCCTCAGGGAGCCCCCAGAGAAAAGCAGTCAGTCACTCCCGTCTTCCCAGTCTCTGGCCACACTCCGTGCTCACCTGGCCTGTGACTCAGCATTTCTATCTCTGGCACCTGACTCGGTGTGGAGTCTCCAAACCCAGCAGATCCCTGCAGTGTGCTCGCATGCCATTCCTCCCAGGGGAGGAAGGAGAGTCTCCCCGGATCTGTCACGTGTTGGGTCCCTGCTGGAGGAGCAGATCACGGTTTATGGCAACCCCGAGCTGAGAGCCCACTCTTCAGCTCTGTCTCTGCAGCCAGCTTCCCTGTTCCGATACCTGGGAGCTCTGCCACACTCAGGCACCCCCGGTCTTTCTGTGACCCCAAGGGTCCTGAGACCACACTGTCCCACGAGGGTACACCCCCTGCTTAGCCACTGGAGCGACCTCCCTCAGCGGAGCTGACTTCTAAAAGTTCCGCTTTTGTGCTCCGCGACTCTATCACTTGCCAGAAGTGGCCGACAGCGGCCCCCTCCCCCGCTGCCTATCCTCCCAAATATCAGCTCGGATTCACTTCTCTGCACATCCTACCTTCCAGAAAGCGGTCGCTTTTCTGTTCAGAGAGTTGTTGCTATTCTTTTCTTCGATCTCCTGTTGAGTTTGTAGGTGTTCAGAATGGTTTGATCCCTATGCAGCTGAATTCCTGAGACCGGACAAAATCCAGGTCTCCTACTCCTCTGCCATCTTGCTCCGCACCACCCCCCCCCCCCGCATTAAAAGTTTTTGAGTTCATTTGCTCTCAGTAGCTTACCTAGTTGTAAACCAGTAGTAGGCAGTTAGCATCCTGGCAGTGGTCAGGCACCAACCATGCTCTGAGCAGCACTGGACAACTAGCCACCTGCTTGATGTCCTTGAAGCACTGGGGAAAAGTATTGGGAGAATCCCAAAATGTTACTGGTCAGGGGATGTCATATCCAACGTGGTGTTTTACGAAGGTTTATTCATTTGGTATTCAGTACTGAGTAGCGATTGAGTTTAAGGCAGCAGGTAGTTCTCTGACCCGTGAGAAACCAGGTGAGCATTCATAAAGAGCTAAGAGAACAGTCTGTCATGGAGGTGGTGTGGGGAACAGAGGTCCATTCTCTTCTGTGTGCCATTTATTCAGGGTGTTTTGTATGTAGACAGGACAGTGTCAGGACGTTGGGGTTTATAAACTTGATGGCTTCTAGAGATTTCTCATGAATCACAGATGGGTGTGGGGTATCGAGGTATGATGGAGACTGCATTGAACTGGAGGACAATGGCATTTAGAGAAGATAATACTTACTCAATTCCAGGTAAATCTTCTGATTTTCAAACAAACAAACAAACAAACAAACAAACAAAACAGAAATTCTACCTCTACTTGAAAGCTCTTAATTGCTCAACTATTACTAGCTATTTACTAATTTAAATCATTAAAAAAAATCCAGTGCTAAGCCAAACACACACACACACACACACATATACACACAGATAGGCAGCTTGTGTGTGACCTCTGAAAACTCTCTTGAGGTTTCTAATGAAGAAACATATTCTAGAAATTTCCATAGATGTTGGAATGTCAACCTATTTGAAGGTAATTCCAAACAGAATTTGATATTAACACAAATAGGGAAATGTCCAGGTATTCCTAAGATACATGAGACCACAAATGAGTGTGGAGGTTACCGCTGAGGGGGTAGCTTCAGTCTGGGACCTGAGAAACGTGGGTAATTATTCTCCTTTCTCCACATGGTTCCTTGAAGGAACACTCTGAGAAAAAGAATGTTAGTTAGTTTCGGGGGGGAATATCCTCAAAGCATTGAGTCACCGAGTGAAATGCAGGGGTTTTGTTTTTGCTTTGTTTTTTTTAGTTAAAACACCCACAAGGCCTTTAAAAATATCATCTGAGCTATTTCATGTTAGAATCAAAGTGGCAGTACACAGTTTTGAGGACTCCTTCTCAGGAAATAAATAGGTATTTAATTAATTCTGTTATTTCAGATATACTTTGTTATAACTTTGCTAGGAATATCCATTCACACAAGGCGCACTATTTTGAGAGACAATGATACCTGGCTTTCTGAGGAAGCTTTACTAGGCTGAAATTTTTTTTTTTTTTTTTTTGTTTTTGTTTTTGTTTTTGTTTTTTGTTTTTTGGGTTTTTTTTCTTTTTTTTTTTTTTATTTTTTTTTTTATTCTTATGTTAATCCCCATACATTACATCATTAGTTTTAGATGAAGTGTTCCATGATTCATTGTTTGTGCATAACACCCAGTGCTCCATGCAGAACGTTAGGCTGAAATTTAATAAAGAAACTCTTGACAGATATGCTTACATTTCTCTCTAGGACCTTAATTAAAGGCTGGCATTACCCATGCCTGTGTGGCTGCACTTGATTAATTGAGAGATCATAAGCTTGTGACAGGCACGCTCTGGATTAATGGCTGTGGAGGCTGTAAACACACCCTTTTATATCTTTTCTAATGCACCTCTTGTAGGCATGCCACCAGTCCATCCTGGCTTCCTGAGTACAGTGCAAAGACTCGGTTGAGTCTGAAATAGAAATGGAAGTACATAGTGGAGGGGCCAGGCACAATCTGGGGAGTGTGAACTAAGTGTCCTTGAGTGGTGAATGCCCATGGTGGTAGCTGGTGGGTAACATCAACCTGGAGTAAGTGGGGTGTGGAAATTGGCCCCTCACACCAGTTGAGAGCCTGTACCAGGCACTTACACCCAAAGGCTGCAGATGGATCAGAGTCCAAAAAGATCAGGGTGGACTCCTGATCTCTCTTAATCTGGGATCCTCCAGGAGCAAATGCTATGACAAGGATTTGAGTGTAAGTTTTTCATCTGGACTGTGAAAGAAATATGGCCAGGGACTAAGGAAGTGACCCAGGAAAAAAAAGGAAATCCACCATCAAAGGAGCATCATGAAGCCAGTTATGACTGAGCTGGAGCTCAACATCTTTGGGAAACTCTGGGAGCCATTCTATAGAACCTGCCCCTCAGGTTTACTTCACTCAAGGGGAAAGGGAACTGGGGATCTATCTACTGAATGGCTGGAAAGCCTTAGGCAATGCAAGGAATGCAGGTCCTGGCAGAAGACTGGAAGTCTGAGACGTGCTTTGGAGGGTAAGGCAAGAGGACAGGGAGACCATGAGTAGCATCAGCTTCCAGACCTTCAGAGTACAGATCCAGACTCTGGCACATGTGAGCTATGTGTGACAAATGCCAGTCCCCTCAACTCTAGGTGCCTGAATTTCCTCAGGCTATGGGTGCCCCCAAGGCATATGGAAATGCAAACGACAACATTAATTGCACCCTTGCAGAGATTCAGATAGCTTCTCTGTATTTTCTGGATATGTTTACTAAAGCTAAACCTTCTTCATTACCACCACCTTCCCCTCATTTTTTTTTTTTTAATTTTTAAATTTGTGCTCTTGATTTTCTGGTGCTCTGGGTACATTCTTCGTATGCTTCTTGTATAGTTGATCACGGTTTAAAGAGTAAAGTGGAAGTAAGGCATAAAGTGACACCACAGGTCTTAACTGGAGATTAATAATCAAGGTCATTTCTCCCAGCTGAGCTATGACACAGTGTGACATGATGAGGGGAAGGCCTAACTAGTGATGGCCAGAACGACCACTGAGCAAGGGTGTGCTCTATGCCAGGGTCTTCCATTACTCCTCAGTTGTCATAGTGACTGCCGGTCTTTCTGCTGGAGAGCCACACCCATGCCCTTGATCACATGGCCCTGTAGCAAAGGCAGATGATAATATTTTTTGAGAGCTTGCCTGTGCCCAGCACTATTCTAAGCATCTTGTGTGAAACCCACTTTTTTCCACACACAACTTTGCAGATGAGGAAATTCAGGCACCTAGAGTTGAGGGGACCTGCCTTGACATAGCTCACATGTGCCAGAGTCTGGATCTGTACTCATGCCTTCTATTTTCAGAGGCTACCTCCCAACCACCGCGTTGCCATGCCATGAGCTGCTCACAGCTCAGATGATGAGGAGAGAAATTGCAAATATGATTTTATTGGCTACAAGTCACAAAGGTCTCCTGGCAACAGAAACCTGCTGAAGTCACTGCAATCCCCCCATTTAATATCAGAGAGAACACCACATTTGCAGACATATCCTCAGCAGGCAATTTGCCCAGAAAATAGGGAGCAGATTTCTGGATCTGGGAGTGAATGGGAATGGGAAAGAACTGCTTTCATTTGGAAGGTGAGAGGCTTGGGAACTGACCCAGAGCCGTGTGAAACAGAACACCTTCTAACACTGTGGCTTTTGTTAAATTGGCATGCCAGGATGGAAGGCCAAGGGAGGCAGACTGAGGCCCTGGATCATGATTTTTTTTTCCTTCACTTGAAGAGTGGTCCAGCCAGAGGTGTCTGGGTGTCTCATCATGTGGGGGAATGTGGGCAGCATTCAAATGAAAAAATTGCACAAACTTAAACGAGAAGGGGTTCTGAGCTTGGGATAATGGAACAGCCTCCTTGACATCTGTGCTGTACTGTGAAGATATGTGCACATATTTGGCATCAAAATTCTAAAGGGTGAATTTCAAGAAGAGGAAACACAATGGATATAGTGTCATCCTATGTCCCAAAGTTCCCACAGGAGATGAGGGCTTTCCATTCTGAGCAGCAAGTTCCAGCCAACATCAGGTTTGTCCACTAACTCCTGAAGTCTGCCCTTCACAAATTCCCCAGACTTGGGCTCCCAAACCTCAGAGTTTCAGACCTTGGTTCTTTTTCTGTTCCCCCACTTGCCTCTGTTCTTCATCTCCAGCTTCATGCCCAAGTGATGTTCTGGCCAGTAAACTTGGAAGGGTCCTTTTCATTTCTTGCCCCATGCAGGCAAAAGGTTTGTCCTGGATCACACAATAGTTAAAGAGTTAATTTAAAATTCCCCCCAAATGAGTTTCCCTCAGCTTTTGTGTGAGGGAAGAACTTCTATGTGTGCTGATGACCATTTCAAAGCTAACCCAGACTCACAATTAGTGTGCCCAGAGGATGACAATACCTTCTTGGTGTGAGAATACAAATGTCCACCACTCACCCTGAGTGTGCAGGATTTTGATGCATTTATTTCCCTTTTATTGAACAACACAGTGTTCCCTAAGAATCGCTGCTTCCATACCCCAAGTGGAACCTGAATAAAGGGAAATTCAGCTCAACGCCAGGCTCCAAAACCTTTGAACTTCACTGATGCATAGCTCCTGGGATACATCCTTATCAGTTTTTTATGGACACTCACAATATGATGTTGTTTTGGATGAGAGTATTTTCAGACTCAGATAATTTACCAATGCAAGTCAACACTATACAGAGGTCACATCAGACCAATTTGTTCTAAATTCATTATCATTAACAGGCAAGGCAGCTGCAGGAAATTGTACAACTGCAAAGCATGTCAAAAAATGTTCTGTTGTTGATATCCGGACTGTTTGATCCAGAAACAAAGGGAAATCATGATCTTGTTGGCTACAGCCTTACTAACAAAGATTTTTGCTTTTCTTAATAATCATTCTTAGTCCAAGTTATTTTTATTCCAGTGACACTGGTGCTCGCCAGTGATTTTGGGTTGATAATAAGAACCATGTTCAAGAGTTGGAAGTACATGGCCAGGATTAGTAAGGATTGCATAACTTCATCCCTTCATGTTTGGAATGACCTCTGAAAATAAGAGTGAGCCAAAATCCAGGATGGAGTAATAAAGGAAAAAAGAAATCTTCTCATCTATAGAATGGGGTGAATAAGCAGTAAAATATGAATGCATGAAATGAATTGGGACTGTGTAATTCCCAAAAAACAAACATTACATGATCTTTGATGTAAAACAATTACCAGGAACTCTGTGGTAAGCTCAGTGTATTTGGCAATTAACTCAAATGACCTTTCTGAAGGAATGTGAGTTTTGTGGGGTTCAGAACTCAGTCCAACTTTATGGGTTTTTGAAGTTTTGAACCAACCTTAAACCTTGCACAATGCCAGTTTTGGATCTGTGTGTTTCAAAGATTCTTGAGCACAAGACAGTGGGTTTCTGGGAAAGGCAGCAAGGGGAGATCAGATAAGTATGGCTGGACCATCGGGACCTTGAACTTCTGGAGGGCCCACTTCTCTCCCACTTGTCCTCTCTACTTTCTCACCCTGCTCTCCAAATGTGTGCTGGATGCACAATTCCAGCATTCCAGACTTGCTCTGATTTGGGACTCTTGCTCATCTCACCTCCACTTTTTGACTGTAAGGAGCCCATAGTCCTGCAGGGCTGGGTTAACTGCCCGCATCTTAGAGTGCTGCTCATACCAGGCTTAGGAGATCTGAAAGCCACTCCTCAGAACTCCTGAAATCCCTTCACTCATTATCCCTCCATGTTAAAGACTCTTGAAAAATAGAGATATCTCAAATAGACATGGGGGAAGGGAAGGTTATCTTGGTAGGTAAATACATAAACAGACCTGTGTCACCATTGAGGAACAAACTGCCTCTGGAAACTTAGAGGGTCAGGGGAATGGGGGGCTGGGAAAATTGGGCAAAAGTGGAGGGAGGAGAGAAGGACATGGAGCATGGAAGAAACAGGAAAAGCTGTGGTAGGAGGGATGCCACCAATGGGAGCCTGGAGAAGCTGGGGAAAGATGCAGGACAGCCACAGATGGGAATTTAGGGACTGATTGGGAGCCAACCAGGCAGTTTCTAAGACTAATGTGGCTTAACTCAAGAATTTTCCTATTTCATCTCTAATGATATTTTTAAATGGGCCTAGCAGTTGGTCTTTTATCTAATTGCCCATGTGTTCATGGTTCCTTCTAGAAAGTCGCTTTGCTATTTCTTACATTTCCAATGTGAAGAATTAAAGTCCCTGGGCGCCTGGGTGGCTCAGTTGGTTAAGCGACTGCCTTCGGCTCAGGTCATGATCCTGGAGTCCCGGGATCGAGTCCCGCATCAGGCTCCCTGCTCGGCAGGGAGTCTGCTTCTCCCTCTGACCCTCCCCCTCTCATGCTCTCTCTCTCTCTCTCATTCTCTCTCTCAAATAAATAAATAAAATCTTTAAAAAAAAAGAATTAAAGTCCCTGTTTATAAGAGTTGCATTCCATTTTCTTGGTTGTTCACTAGGTCCGTCCCTAAGACATTTGGGGCCAAGGGGGAGGGGGAGCAAGTAGAGGCCCACAGCCCATGGGTACAATGCTTGGAAGTTACAAATCAAGCTTGGCAGCAATGAAATAAAATTTCTATTCTTCCACGCTGACAAATCCACCTTCATAATGATAAAATAGAAAAATATATGTCAACTATGGTTTTTATGTGACAGAAAGTCAGCAAAGTATCAAAGATGGTTGCATTTAATTATTATTATTGCACCTGCCAGTGATATTTAGTGAAACAAAGACATGCATAATTCATAAATTGTACATTACTCATTCTTAAGAGTTTCTTGCCTTTATTTCACCAAAATCACTCATTCTATTTTTTAAAGTTAAGATTTTTATATAAGTTGTGTTTTACAGAAAACAATGTTGAACTGGCAAACTTTCTCTAGTCATCGTGGTTCTTCAGTAGGTTCCTAAAAATTATTTCAGTATTGAGAGACTTTCCTCTGCTAAGGCCGGGCAAATGGATTTTCAATACAATTCTTCAAATGATATTTGGATGGGGAATGAAGAGTGAAGTTGGTGTGTCAGGTTCAAATATTGTAATGCTGTCATCCATGAGATGTTACAGTCATTGTTAAAATATGTTACTGTTACCATTTGGATTGTTGTCACTTACAGCAAAATGTTCACTTCTTTTAGTACAATATCTAGATCCATGCAGGGAAGGTATGTGGTTCTCAGATTCTTCTGTCAAATTTTTCAGTTCAGAATATTCTAAAGAAAACCAAAAAAAGCTGGCTATTGTTCAACTTATTTTTTTTTTAAGATTTTATTTATTTATTTGACAGAGAGAGACACAGCGAGAGAGAGAACACAAGCAGGGGGAGTGCGAGAGGGAGAAGCAGGATTCCCGCAGAGCAGGGAGCCCAATGCGGGGCTTGATCCCAGGACCCTGGGATCATGACCTGAGCCGAAGGCAGACGCTTAACGACTGAGCCACCCAGGCGTTCAGCTTATTGAAATCTGTCTTTAAGCAGCCTCGAGTGTCCATCAAACACTGCAGAAATTTATTTTGAAATTTTTTACTTGAATCTTCTCTTTCATAATTGCAAATATTTTGTTTCCTTAGTCTAATTTTTTTTTAAAAATATGCTTTTTTTCCTAGAAGGTTACTTTGCTGCATAGTTCACATGCACTTTGATTTTATCTAAAATTTTAAAAAATCCTTTTAAAGTAAAATAGCCAAACTTGGATCTGTTTTTGTAAGCTATTACTAACATTAATAGTAACCACAGTTCATACCAAATAACTCTGGATAGTGGAAATTCAAAATTAATGTCATTTTCTTCCAAAGACCATTCTTCACTCTTTATTTGGGCATCTTCTTTTTTTCACTTAGCTTTTCTGATGTATTTTATGTCTTGTCTAAATTAAATCTGATTTCTTTATCTGCATTCAGTCAGCATACCCCTAGTGTGACCAAGAGGAGTCATAAAGTCAAAATTGATAGAGTTTCATCAAGATGTTCTATTTTGGGGCAAGTCCAGAAAATGTCATATACAATTTTGAATAGTTCCAAAGAATGTCATTGCTATTGGCCCAGCTGAGACCCTGTCTCATAGTAACAAATTCAAAACATGTGCCATGCATGGCACAGGGAACTCTTCTGGTTTACAGCCAAATTTGTGGCCTTACATCTTTTACTTTACCAACCATGTCAGCACCATTATCATAGATTTGCCCTCTACAATATTTCAAATTGTTTGAATAAAGCTGACATTTAAAATTTAATTTTATGAATATGTAGCCAAATCTTTTGAATATATCTTTTTATAAAATATAGCTAGTCACAATTCCAGCATCCAATATGATGATCACCTAATGGCATTTTCATATATATAACTTTAAGTGTTGTAGGGTTTTTTTTAACACTACAAAATATTCCTCAGTGCCACATAGAACTATTGTGATAACTGTCAAATTCACATGCACCTCTAGAACCAGCAGTTGGAAAGCAAGAGGCAAGGAAACAGATGCTTGTATCATCATATTCCTTCTGTCGGAGGAACAATTCCACAGATTAATTGATTGATTTTTTTTCCCTCCAGCAAAGTGCTTCTGCTACTCAAATTCTCTCTACTCTCAAGCAGTGATGTTTCTGACTTTGGCAGCCACAGAATCCAAAAACCTGCATTGCATTTGGGTGCAGGCACCTTTTGTTTCAAATACTTAGGGGAAAAAATGTGAGGTCATCTGGTTGTTCAATTTGGCTCCAATATGATTACCAGAATTGTTTTGCCTGGGCCAGCTGGCTGGACTGATGACCCGTGACTTTCCCTGTTGATTTGCAAATTGAGTCCAAGATGGTAACCCTCTCCTAAAGAAGGCCTTATGTTCTCTCATAATCCATATGTTGGAACCAGGTGTTAATTGCTTCCCTCGCTTCCTTCCTTCCTTCCTTCCTTCCTTCCTCCTCCTCCTCCTCCTCCTCCTCCTCTTCTTCTTCTTCTTCTTCTTCTTCTTCTTCTTCTTTCTTCTTCTTCTTCTTCTTCTTCTTCTTCTTCTTCGTCTTCTTCTTCTTCTTCTTCTTCTTCTTCTTCTTCTTCTTCTTTCTTCTTCTCTTTTTAGAGAGGGAGATGGGGCAGAGGGAGAGGGAGAGAGAGAATCTTAAGCAGGGTCCATGCCCAGTGTGGAACTTGATGAGGGGCTTGATCTCACAACCCTGAGATCATGACCTGAATTAAATTAAGAGTCAGACCCTTAACTGACTGAGCCACCCTCTTTCTTTCTTGTTGTATTTATAGGAGCAGTGCCTGATACATACTAGGTGCCAAATAAATATTTGTTGAGTAGACAATAATGAGATTAATTTCACTTCTAGATTTTCTTTTTGTAGACATATTCTGTAGCTGATGTTAGAATGTACTAAGCATCTGACAGTGTAGTAAATGTTTTCATAAAATCAGCAATAATGAAGGATAAATATATTTTGTTTATAGAATGATGATATATATAGGTAAATTATGGACTTGTAAGGCCCAAATCAGAGTCCTCCATTAGATTGTAAATAACATAGGTAAAAATACCTACCATGGACAATGGCTGTTGATTATGTTGTGCACATACATGGATTCAGATTTAATTTCTCTCATCTTCTTTTATATTGCCATGTCTGACTATCTCCATGGATTTTAGCTGCTTTCATGGCTGTAGTGAGGATGGGCAACAAGAGACTCTTATGAAACTAAGGGAAACACAGTGAAATACAATGACAAGGGAAGAAGACAAGAGAAAGATCAGAAACTCATGACAGATGCTGAAGCAAAACTTTGTTGACTCAGCTAAGACAAAGATGTCCCCTAGTATCTCACTATGATGCTACAGAACATTCGAGGAAAAAAGCTAAGAAAAAGAGCATTTGGATGATGGTGATCTTTGTTGCTGCTTTTGAAAGCTGTGCATGTCAGACCATCTTGCTTAAGATCTTGCTAAAGGATGAGCAAAAGTTTGTGTTTCTGTTTCAAAAAGTATTTGAACAGCAGCAGCATAGCAAAAACAGCAAAAACAACAAAATTTAGATGGGCATGTGTAGAGCTTTGTTAAGGGTGTTGCTTTTTACCACTGCAATGCCCTATTGATTTGCCAACTAGCATTTGATTGACATCTGCATAAATTCCACTGTTTCCAAGATACTAATAAAAAATGGCAATGAGAACTGCAAGGAGTAGACAAGAAAAAATTACTTGTGGCAAAGCCATTAAATCATTTATAAAATTTGCAAAAATTTTCCTCTTCTAGATTTTTCTAATACCAAAGAGACTGCATGACTGTTTTTCAGTGGGGTTGTTACTTTGATACTTCTGGTGGCTGATTAGGCTGGGATGGAAGATGGTCAAAAGTCATGGTCACAGTGTTGACCCCTGAGACTACTGGTGAGTGAGCAATACTATATGACTGGGTCAGTTGAATAGTTCAGCCAGCAGAAAAAAATCAGATCAACCCTGAGACCATGATACTAGTCAAGTTTCTCAGTGAAATTTTCAAGTGGAATTTTTTAGGAAAAATGTACAAATCATGAGTTTACAACTCAATGGATTTTCACAAATTGAGTACTATTGTATAACAAGCACCCAAAGTAAGAAACAGAACATTACCAGCCCCCAGAAGCACTTTGTCCTTATCACCTTCTAGGTAGAGCCCTCCAAAGAGCAACCATTATCCTGACTGCAACACTATGGATTTCTTTTGCTATTTACATATCACATAGTCTGTGATATGGCTTGTTTTATTCAACAATGTGTGAGTTTCATTCACTTCACTCTATGTAGCTGGAGTTCATTCTTGTTTATGGCCACCAAGTATTCAATTCTATTATTATACCACAGTGTATTTATTCATTTACAGTTGATCCATTTTGGGTATTTTCTATCTTGAGGTTATCTCAAATAATGCTAAAATCAACTATATTATACATCTGTTTTGTTGAAATATGTACATATTTTGTTTCATAAATGCCTAAAAGTGGAATTACTGAGTGATAGGGATACATATGCTTTGCTTTAATATCAGCAAAGTTTTTCAAATTGTTTTGGATCAATTTTACTTCCATAGTTGGGCAAACTGATAAGTCATGAACAATGCAAAAGCAAATTTTATCTCATTTGAGCTCTGGTGAAATGATCCATTTTATGAAGTGAAAGCCAATGGAGGTAATTATTTCGAAGAAGCAGACGTGGCCCTGTGTTGTGTTGGCATCAGTATTGCTCATCCAAATTCCAGTTATAGGCTCCCTGAGGCATGAAGCCTATTTTATATATATATATTTTAAGATTTTATTTATTTATTTGAGACAGAGAGAATGAGAGAGAGAGAGCACATGAGAGGGGGGAGGGTCAGAGGGAGAAGCAGGCTCCCTGCCGAGCAGGGAGCCCGATGCGGGACTCGATCCAGGGACTCCAGGATCATGACCTGAGCCGAAGGCAGTCACTTAACCAACTGAGCCACCCAGGCGCCCCGCCTATTTTATATTTTGAGATATAATTGATTGATGTTATATCCACTCTAACTCCAGCATATGACATATAGTGGGTAAAAATACTAGTACGTTTAATTGGAAAAGTAGACCTATTTATTTTGTCCCTGTTGATTTTCAACTAAACTAGCAAATACACAGGAAGATAAGGACCTGATTATTCACATTCTAAAGGTTATCAGTCATGATGTGAATGTCAAAACTGAGTGTGCATAAGGCAGGTCCATCTTGGGGATTATACCATTTTATATAAATAACCTTGAGAAATAGCTGTAGATAAGAGAAATAAACATTTTAACTGTTCTTATAATATATATAATATCTTATGATATAGTGAAGGACACTACAGTCTTGGCTGCAAATGTTAGTATTTACAATATGACCTGTTTTATAAATTCAACCCTGCCTTATCCATGTGCTCACACCTATTTCCAAGCATCCAACTAAGGCACCAAGAGGTTAGTGGCTAAGTGAGCTCTAGCTGCTGGATCCTGAGCTAATCTAGTGAATTGGTTAGCAGCTTTGGAAGGATAGAGAGAAAGGAGAAGGATGAACAGTTTGCATTGGGGAGGCATCTTTGTCATCAATCCCCATATCCATGTGCAGAGACCAGTTTACACCGGTGGCAAATGTCTGTTTTCCAGATACAGTTGGAAATTATCTCCTCTATTTCTACAGAGTAGCTGTCATTTCCTTGAGCAGAGAGAGATGGTTGGTGTAATGATGATAACAATCATATTAAATTTACTGGGTGCTTACCAGATACCTGACTTGGCATTAGTGCTTTACATGTACATATTGGTGCCAAACAAGATCACTTTGAGATAGGTACCATTATTACCCCCTTTTCACAAATGAGCAAGTAGAGGACTAGAAAGCACAGCACATGTGCCCAGGCCATCTGCAGGAGAGCAGAACTGAAGCCATTTTAAGGCCAGCTGAAGACCAGGTTCTGGAAGGCATGGAGAAATGGGCCAAAGGAGTTCAGCTGGGCAATTATTTAGGAAAGCAAAGAACATGAGAAAAGCTAAAAAGAAAATTGTGATTGATTATACTATGAAAAGTAAAAATTAAACATTTGAAATTCTTAAAGAATGGCAAAGCTTTGTAAAATACATATAAACAAATAAACAGCTTTGGCACAAGAATTTGAGAAAAGTATATTCTTAGGACTTTTTTTGAGATTGTCTTGTCATGATAAAGAACAAGACAAGCCCAAGGTAGGCCTCCATTGGCAATGAAGACTGTAAGAAGATCCAGCCTCTTACTTTCAGCGTCAGTTATAGAAATCACTTGTTTGCACCATTACACTATTGAAGAATGACCTTTTTCCTCCTCTTAATCTTAATCAATAAAGTTAAAATTTCCCAGTTTTTCTTAGCAGACTCCACATACCTAGATATATTTTTAACCTCTTCCAAGCTGCTAAGAGCCACAACATCATATTTTATTCAAGGCAGAGAAGTGAAGGTGCTTGTGCCTGCACCATCCAGATGGTTCTATAAGTCCTCCGGTATTCAAAGTGTGGTTTGTGGACCAGTAGCATCAGCATTCTTAGGAGTTCATTAGAAATGCAGAACGTTAGGACCCATTCAGGACCTATTCAGTCAGAATCTGCCTGTTGGCAAGATGTCTAGGAGATTCACGTGCACATTGCATATTGAGAAGTGATATGTTAGCTAAAGAAAACTGGAGGGCAGGGATTCAATCTTTTTTGAAGTTTTCCACACAAACTGTAATTGTATAAATAGTTGATTAACCCGCAACTACACAAGGAAGCAATCTTCAAGAAGCAGATACTACCTATATTTTCAGAAATTTTCATCAAAATAGATAATGGCCATCAAGGTGTAATCCTTATACAAGTTAATTATTGATTGGCTTATCATTGTTAATTCCCATTTAGTTACTGGGGAAAAGATCTTCTTCAGGCAGGTCCATAAACTGGCATGGATTCCCCATTTGAAAGTATAGGAAAGTATTCTGTGCTAATCCCGAAATTGAAAAAGTTGTTATCTAGGCCCCAGTGGTGTGATAATGGGCAACTGGTGGCTGGGTAGACTCCTCCAGGATAACCCTCTGCCCAAGCTTCTGAGTGATGGTTGGGATTCATCTGGGTTGAGCCACATCTGGTTTGGATTACCTGAGTATAACTCAGATCTCTGAAAACAAAAGAATTAATTTAAAAGAAACATTGTGATACTGTAGATGAACTTTACATACTTGTTAATTTAAGTGCCTATATCACTAAATACAATATACAACTTTGATTTTATTTTATCACTTGTCTTTCTCCTTTAAGTAAAGATTCTCCACCCTGAGAAAGCATTAGATTACCCTGGAGGGCTTTTTAACACACAGATTTCTGGGTTCCATCCCCAGAATTCTGTTCCATAGATCTGGTCTTCCACAGGTGGGGCCCAAGTATATGCATTTTGAACACACTCCCAGATGGAGTCGATGCTGCTGATTCAGGACCAACCTTTCAAGGCCCATTGCCCTAAAGAATTAGCAAACCAGTAGCCAGTGGTGGTAGCAGGCAAATTCATTGCCTTTCTCTCTCTCTTTTTAAATTGCCATTGATTTTTCTCTTGTACTCATCCATACTTGACTTGCTGGTTGTCTTCGCTAGTTGTAAGGCCACTGGAAGTCCACAGATGGGGGTGGGGGCTAGGCAGTGTAGCTCTCATCAGACTCTCTCTGCAGTTATTTACCTTCTGTTTCTAATTTATGAGGCTTTCTTGCCACATGATCTTGCACAGCCAGACTGAGGTGTGGTCCAAGAGAGGCTATAGGCCTGTGTCAGCCATGAGCCACATCCACCTTAAGGGATACACAGACATGACTTGGGGCTCTGAGATGGGAAAAAAGTAAAGAGGCCTTGCTTTTTTCCTGGTCCACCCTTACAGCCTGGTCTCATGAATATTTATTTTATATGCCTTCTACCTTCTAGGACATGAGGAAACAGATGGTGTTTCTACCCCTGAAACAGTTGGGGTTTTCCAACAAGCCTGGTATCCAGTGTAGGACTCTATGCTAAGCCATGACATGCTGGGGAATGATGGGTCACATGCCCCAGAGGACAACCCTAAAACCACAACCACACTATAACATCACCACCTCTGGAACATCCCTATTTATGTAATTGAGATAAAGAGTGGGACTGATATAACTTACAGGATAATTCAGGAACCAGCCTAGGATGAAGTCTGGCAAAATCAAAGTCACTGTCTTTTGAATGATTAATTCAACATGGATCCAGAAAAAAAAAAAAAGACTATTAATTTGGAAACATTTGAAAAGACAAGATTGATGTTTCTTCAACAGTACAAGAGAACTAAGATTAGTAGAAGAGTCACATGGTTTCTTCTGGCTGCTTTCCCCAGGTTCAGAGTGGCCAGAGGGTTCTGTTAGGAAAAGCTTGCATATGAGTGGTAAATTGCTAAAAGTTATCTGTAGCAAACATGGCCACAGTCTTACTCAAAACCTGTCAACAGTGTTAAAGATGATTAAAGGAGACAATTTGGGTGATATGAACAAACTTAATATTTAAGACTTCAGTCTCTGTTTCCCCAGGATCCAGAGAACTGCAAAATGGGGTGGGAGGCAGGAAGTTTTTCTAGGGTGAAGAATCAGGAACAAGGAAGAGAAAAATAAGAAATGAATAAGACACAAGTAATAAGTCTAGAGCCCAGTGTCGGGCTTGGCATCTGGGGATTGGCTGCCTGGATACATTGTACTTCTAGTCAAGTTGACCATTTACAAGGACATGAAAGTTACCTAAGTTTTGGTTTGCTTATGTGGCACCCAGGGCAGGAGTGGCTCCAGCTGGTACCTAGAAATTTATTTCAACATCAGTAACTATTTCAGTGCTGTCAGTCAAAACCTGAAACTGCCAGCACCCCCTTGTCTTGGCCTGAGTGTGCTTTCTGTCTGGCAGAGCCAGGTGTGCTGAGCTGGGAGAAAGCTGAGAAATAACAGCCCCCCCCTCTCCCCATGTCCACCACAGCAGCCTTAGCTAATGACTGATGGGAGCTGGGGTATACATACCTCATACCCCAGCTCCCTCACCTTGGGCAAAGAATCAATCTACTACATTGCCCAAAGTTTCCCCAGGGGTTAAGTTCTAGTTGCCCACTGGCTGTCTCACCTTCTGTTTTACTTCTTTACAATGCCGTTAGTGTCCTGTCCTCCTTTCTTTCTGCTCTCTGTTCCTAGCCAGACCAAGCCTGGAATCAGAAAAGAGAGCCCTCAAAAATTCTTTGGTTGTGGTTGTTGCAGGCTACATGATTATTAACATTTTCTATCTTGAGAGTAGAGGCAACAAGGTAGAGAAGTCCATGAACCTAAGACCAGATTACTTTTCTGGAACTCAGAGTTGTTCCAACAGCAAACTCTCCTCTGAAGCCAATGCTTAAGGAACTTATTGGGTCCAAGGGTGTCTGTTCTTGATGTTCTGTACCACAGTGGCCTGAACAAGAGCAAAATCTGCTTAATGACAAAGGAAGATGGTAATTATAATGTTTCATGACAATGACTTTCTGGGTACATTGTCTACATTTTCCTGTTAGGTAGAAAAAAAAAATCATGAACATTTGCTTAATAAGCATAATACAAGAATTTTAAAGGTATTGAGGAAGACTGATTAAGAATTTCACAATTTCCAATTGCTTTTTGAATAAAGACCTTAAATTTTTAGCATTTCTAATGTCTTCGTCAAGAGACTGTGAACCACTTGTTACCCAAATTAAAAACTCGCTAGCCATTTTCAGAGGTTTCTTAAGGTCATTGATTGGTTGCCTTGGAATTCTGTACCACCCAATTCTGTATTAAATCAAAGGGCTATTGGCTAGGCTTGGATATCATTTCAAAACTGCAATTTTTCACCATGACAATATTTATTACAGTGGACTAGATCCAACAGATAACATTAGTAATACCATTCACCATCAGAAGGCCATGGGGAGCTGGAAATAAAATATTTTCTCAGGTAAAGCCCGTGGTAAGGATAGGCAAAACTGGCATTAGTCCAACCATCTCAAACCATGCATCAAACTTTTGAGGTCAGGCAAAATTGAAAACACATTTGGAGAAGTTAATTCCCCCTTAATTTTGAAACCCATGTGTATTTCAAGGGAAATTTAATCTGTGTGTTTCTAATTCATTTACACTCAACTCATCAAAATGTTATTTTGAAAGAATTATTTCAGTTTCATATCCATGAAATATTATGAATCCCTTTAACAAGATTCTTGAAGGTTTGAAAAAAAAATGTCGTTCAGTTAAGTAGCCATGTTTGGCCAGCTGTATTTAGGACTTGTAAACAAATGTAGGGGAGAACGGTGAATTTCTAAAACATGACCTCTCCTGTTTCAGTGGGCTGTACCTCTTGCTGTGTTAAGCGCTGGTGATTAAAGACACCATGTAACTAGTTATTGTAACCCCACCTCCCCCATTTTAATAATGGGTTCCTCAGTGACCTGTTACATTTGACATAGAATGTGTTGAGTTGACACCCAGTTTAATCTTCCTTAGGAGATGGATATATCTATCTATCATCTATTTATCTATCTATCTATCTATCTACCTATCTATCTATCTATCATCTATCTATCTCAAGTGTCTAAAGGAAGGTATTGGTATGGGTAGAAATTAACAGGACAGCTGATAGAAGCTATGATTTGTGTTGTTCTATAAGAAGAGCCTGGGGATGCTAAGTCTCTCTAGGCAAGAGAAACTCTGGGAAAGAAGAGAAGAAGGAAGTGGGTAATTTCACATAATTAATTTAATTTGTAAAGAAACATAGTGGATGGGATTAGTTTTAATTTTACATACAATTTCTGGGATGCAAAACAAAGCACCTTTATTAGATCAAAGCCTAGAAATGCAGCAGATAAAATACTAGTTTGAAATATGGAAGAAGAGGGGATTAGCTTTCAATGTTTGTGTTTCTAAAATATGACAATTATTATAAGGCTCCAAGTCAAAATGTGTTCACAACTCCTGATGAGGTCAGTGTGTGGTGAGAGAAATTCCTTCAGTTTCTGAAAGTAAAGGCATAAAGCTTTGTCTTGCTTGAGTTTTGTTGTTGTTGTTTTTTTGTTGTTGTTGTTTTTTATAACCAGCAGTGGAAACTGAATTTGCGGAGCTTCCTTTTTTGGGCAGCTTCCATGGGAACTGCTGAACAATAGCAGCCAACTTAATTATCATGAGCAATTACCTATTGCAGAGCAACCCACGAGGCCACCTTTTGCTAGTGATGCATTTCAAATAGTGGTGGGACAAGCCCGTTGGACAGAGTGCCTTTGAAGGTTTCCCAAATTTAATTAGCAGGAGAGAGACTAACAGGCATACTTTCTTTGTACTTCCTTTGCAACAGGACAGGGTATTACTGGGTCTTACAGAGCTCTGACAAGAAATTATGGCTCTACTAGTTACTTTTATGATAGGTAGCAGTAACTGGCAGCCAGGTTCCTGTCACAGGTGGCAAGGTGGTCCTTGAGATCTCTAAAATGACCATCTTCTGTGAGCTTTCCTTCATTTGTCATAGTAAATGCTAACTAACATCATTTCATTCCCCCCACCCCCAGTGGTGGTAGCTCTGAAGGGACCCTCTTCTTTATTTTTATTTTTTTTTTAAGATTTTATTTATTTATTTAACACACACACACAGAGGAGAGAGCAAGCACAAGCAGGGGGAGCTGAGCAGGGATCCCGATGTGGGGCTCGATCCCAGGACCTGGGATCATGACCTGAGCCAAAGGCAGCTGCTTAACCAACTGAGCCACCCCAGAGCCCCGAGGGCAGCTCTTCTTTAAAAAGGTTAGTGAAAGCACATGTTTTGGTATTATTGGCTCCCTATGTCAGCTACCAGAGACACTTGCCAGGTCCATGTGGAAGGGTGTATTAATGCTTAACATCTAGTACAAATCTGGGTTGAGGAAAGCATGCGAGGCCGAGAAATACAGGACATCTTTTGGAAACTTATGGAAGACATTTCTAATACTTTTCTGAGTAGAATGGCAGGAGAATCTTCCAAATATCATATGACAGTAAGATTAATGATCCCCGGTTCATTCTTGGAGATGACAGTTGATTATTGGTATACTGGGACAATTGAAATGAATTGAAGGCCATGCAGTAAGTCTCTCTGGCAATTTCAGTGGAAATAAATATGAGGAAAAACTGACCTTAAAATGTTAAAGTGGGGGCACCTGAGTGGCTCAATCAGTTAAGCATCTGCCTTCAGCTCAGGTCATGATCACAGGGTCCTGGGATCGAGCCTTGCATGGGGCTCCCTGCTCAGAGGGAAGCCTGCTTCTTCCTCTCCCACTCCTCCTGCTTGTGCTCCCTCTCTGTCAAATAAATAAAAATAAAAAAACTTAAAAAAAAATGTTGAAATGAATTTACTCGCAGAAACATCTTTCCTTAATCTCATTTTTTCTACAGTGTAGAAGGGCATGATGATGTGAATTTTTAATTTTTTTAATTTAAATTTTTTTTAATTTAATTTTATTTTATTATGTTATGTGAGTCACCACACAGTACATCATTAGTTTTTGATGTAGTGTTCCATGACTCATTGTTTTCATATAACACCCAGTGCTCCATGCAGTACGTGCCCTCCTTAATACCCATCACTGGGCTAGCACATCCCCCCACCCCCTTCCCTTCTAAAACCCTCAGTTTGTTTCTCAGAGTCCATAGTCTCTCATGGTTCATCTCCCCCGTCCAATTTCCCCCTTTCATTTTTCCCTTCCTTCTCCTAATGTCCTCCATGCTATTCCTTATGTTCCACAAATAAGTGAAACCATATGTAATTGACTTTCTCTGCTTGACTTACTTCACTTAGCATAATCTCCTCCAGTCCCATCCATGTTGATGTAAAAGTTGGGTATTCATCCTTTCGGATGGCTGCTATATTACAAAACAGTGATAACCAAGACAGCATGGTACTGGCACAAAAACAGATATATAGACCAATGGAACAGAATAGAGAGCCCAGATATGGACCCTCAACTCTATGGTCAAATAATCTTTGATGTGAATTTTTAAAAAGATTTATTTATTCATTTTAGAGAGTGGGGAGGGGCAGAGAGAGAGAAAGAGAGAACCACACCCTGCTGAGTGTGGAGCCCAATGAAGGGCTTGATCCTACCACTCTGAGATCACAAACTGAGACAAAATCAAGAGTCAGTTGCCCAACCAACTGAGCCACCTAGGCGTCCCATGATGATGTGAGTGTTAATCTCAACTGCCTCTCTTTATATGTGAACCCAGTTTTCTTACACAGACAATAATTATAATTTTAAATGGTCATACAAATATCTTTCTTCAGATATGATGAAAAAGGTAAGTTTACCATGGTAGTTTCTGTAAAGACCAGCACAAGGCCTAGAGCCCAGTAGATACTCAAGAAACATTAACTCTGTCTCACCTACATGAATATACAGATTTTTCAGCTAGAGGGTATGGCTAGGATTATGTTTCGTATTATTATGGGATGGTTTTGAAAGGTAATTCTGTGTTAATGATTTGGTACTCAATTCAGTCTCCAAAATATCTTAATTCCAAATTCAAATTTAATCATAAACATATGGCCTGCTTCTTATTTAACATAAAGGAATGAGTATATGATCATAGGTTTATATTTTTGGAACATGCTCTGGTGGCCATTACAATCAGAATAATTTCTGAACCTATTTTTGTGCATCTGCTTCTGGAGAATTGATTGGAAGTAATAAAATGCCCTTGTAGATCTTTGTTTTATTTAGATTTGATTACCTTATTAAAATTTAGAATGTGATTTTTATTCTCTTCATAAAGCTACACAATTGTGCTTCACTGGTGGTTATAAAATAAATAAAATGTGGATTTGATCGTAAGTCAGGTCCTGCTGCTTATGTAGCTTCTGCAAGCATACAGTCCCCACTCAAACTCATGAATGCTCTGGGTGATGGGGTGCTGAATGCTGGAGCAGCAGTTCCAATTTGTCATAGTGCCCAGTCTGATCTTTAACTGAATGTATGTGACAATATGAAGTCACTGGAGCTTCATCCTTGATGAAGGGAATGGAGCTAACCCATTGGGAGTCTTTGTTCTGCTCTCAGGATACTTCTCTGGGAGATCATTCACCTTCTCCCTATTTCCCTAGGGTCCTCCTTCCTCTACTATTCTCCTTTCCCTTCTTTTCTTTTATATTTAAAGTTTTTTTTATTATGTTATGTTAATCACCATACATCATTAGTTTTTGATGTAGTGTTCCATGATTCAGTGTTTGTGTATAACACCCAGTGCTCCATTCAGTATGTGCCCTCTTTAATACCCATCACCAGGCTAACCCATCCCCCCACTCCCCTCCCCTCTAGAACCCTCAGTTTGTTTCTCAGAGTCCATAGTCTCTCATGGTTCGTCTCCACCTCCAATTTCCCCCCTTCATTTTTCCCTTCCTACTATCTTCTTCTTCTTCTTCTTTTTTTTTTTTTTTAACATATAATGCATTATTTGTTTCAGAGGTTCCTTTCCCTTCTTAAGAAGACTCATCCACCTGCAGGTTCTATTCGCTCTGAAGTTTGCTGGGAACTCTATTTTCTGCCTGCTGATGTTGCCCAGATTGACACTTCTAACAATGACCTCTTTCCTCAATACCAGAACCACATTACCTATCCCATCTCCTCTCCAACATTAGTGTATGTTGACATGTATGAGTATGATACTGAGTACCACTTATGGCCATAGTCCCTTATTAGCAAATGAATGAGTGAATAAACAACAAATGGAGAATGAATGAATGCCACATGATCACTGACACATGATGCTGAGTCCACCATCAAACTTCTCCATTGTTCTCTGCCATCTTTTACAGCTCTCAAAGATGTGTTTGTCTCTCATAATGACTCATTGAGTAGGGAGTTTGTATGTGTGTATGTGCGTGTGCATGTGTGTTGAGAGAGGTTAATGGACCAGACTTGTGAATCTCCCCTACTTTTCCCTGAGAAAGTTTGTCAAATAGATGATTTCCCTTGAGACTGATCTGGCCAGTCCTCTATACATATCCTGAGTCACTGGGGCCACTGGAGTGCTTCCATGCTCAGTCTGAAGTTTAGTGCTGGATGGGTATTGTTTGCTGGCCTAAGACAGGTGTATATGTTCCTGGGTGGGGGTTACCTTATACAGTGATGACTGTAGGTACCCAGATTGGTGACTTAGACACTCATCAGAGTCAACCTGAAGGATGCTTTATTTCAACCCTCCTCCTCTGTCATTGTTGGGTTGGCATTCTCCTTCATAATTTTAAAGATACACCTCAGATGTCCTCTCTGAAGTGCCAAGCCAGGTACAGAATGGCTCTTAGTAAGCATCACATTAATAAATAATAAATTAATGAATAATTGGTAGATTGAATAAATAAATGTTTGATGATTTTGTCAGGTTAGATACATTTCCAGTATGGATCACTGTCCATCATTCAGAAATGAAAGAGATATTTGACTTTTTGTTTATCATACATGGACCCTTAAAGATAACTTCAGAGAAATATTAATGAAATCCATACAGGTTTTGAGGGCCCTTGAATCTACATGGCAAAGACTGCACTGCCTATTATACTGGCTATTAGTCACGTGGCTTTGAGCAGTTGAAATGTAGTTAGTGTGACTGAGGAACTAAGTTTGTAATTTTATTTAATTTTAATTATTTTAAAATTTGAGTTTAAGAATGGATGCTTGGTTCAGTTATTGGAAAAATTTTAAGTAGTTTTAGAACAACTTGGGCATGTGAATTTACCTTTTCAATTGTAAATTTTATGAAATCTCAATATGGACCAAATATTTCCAATGAAAATTTATCATTGTAATTGAAATATATTATAAGTGTAAAAGTTTTACTAAATTTCTGAGACTTAGTATGAAAATAAGAGTGGAAGAACATAAAATACCATCAATAATTTTGGGGTTGATAACATGTTGAGATGGTAATAGTGGGGGTATATTGGATTGTATTCAATTTATTATAAATTAATTTTACCTGTTTCTTTTTTTTTTTTTAATGTAGCTACTGGAAAAGTTGACACCGTCTTTGTGGCTGTGTTGTATTTCTGAGACAGTGCTGTTATAGGGCTTGCACAAGGCTGCCTTGCTGTGAGGCCCTGATAGAATTTTAGGGGTGGCCTTGTCCTCACCATGGAGCATCTTTAGTTAGATGTTTGCTCTAGATTAAAGCAGGAAGTTGCCTGCTTTTTGTGTGTGGAATGAGTGCAGTGTTAGAACCAAGCAATGACTATAAAGTGAGACATTCATGCTCTCAAGGTCATTACCATAGATTAATTTATACAAAGTACTGGTGTGATGGTTACTTTTGTGTCAAGTTGATTTACTTAATGGATGCTCAGATAGCTGCTAAAACATTATTTCTGGGTGTGTCTATAAGGGTTTTTTTCTAGAAGAGATTAGCATTTAATTCAATAGATTGGTAAAGAGATTCACCCTCATCAATTAGGGCAGCATCCATTTGGTTGAGACCCCCATGGAACAAAAAGGCAAAGGAAGGGTGAATTCTCTCTCTTCTTGAGCTGGGGCATCCATCTTTTTTTGTCCTCAGACATGGGGGCTCCCAGTTCTTGGGCCTTCAGATTTTGGGATGTATGCCATTGGCCCTCTGGTTCTCAGACCGTAGACCTCAGAGTAAATTATGTCACTGGCTTTCCTGGTTTTCCAGTTTGAAGATGGCAGACTGTGGGACTTCTCAGCTTCCATAACCAAGTGAGCCAATTCCTATCACAAATGTCCTCTTCTGTCTATCTATCTGCTCTTGGTTCTGTTTCTTTGATTAATACACTGTGACAGGTGTTCTAAGTTCAATACAGCAGTGTGTCCTCTCAGCAATCAACCCTACAAGATAGGTTCTACGATTGTCATTATACAGAAAAGGAAACCAAGAGTCAGAGCAGTTAAGTGACTTGCCCAGGGCTCAAAGCTATAATTTGAACTCAAGTTTGCCAAACCCAAATTCTTCCTTTCCCACTTCTCCCATTGGAGGAAGGGTCCCTTTGAAGGAGGGAGACAAATCAAGTGGCCCCATGTGATGGTTCAGCCATCCTGCTTCCAGGCTCAGATGTCCAGCCCTTTCACTTCACTCTTACCCTTGGCCTGAGAACCAAGATTTGGGGTGAGCCTGACTTGAGTTCAAATTCCAGCTCTGCCCTGTTCTAGAAAATTGTTCAGCCTTTCTATTTTCATTTGTCTTGTCCTGAAAAAGAGCCAAGAAAAACCACAGTTCTGAGGAACGCGAGTGAGCTCATGCAAACTATCTATCACAGTCCTGGCTTATAACCTGTTTGCTCACTGTCTCCTATAATGAGGTCCAAAGAGACTTCCCAGAATATAAGTGTATTTCTATGCTATTTCTTTTTTTTTTAAGTTTTTTTTTTAAAGGTTTTATTTATTTGACAGAGAGAAAGACAGCCAGAGAGGGAACACAAGCAGGGGGAGTGGGAGAGGGAGAAGCAGGCTTCCCGCGGAGCAGGGAGCCTGATGTGGGGCTCGATCCCAGGACTCTGGGATCATGACCTGAGCCAAAGGCAGATGCTTAACGACTGAGCCACCCAGGCGCCCCTCTATACTATTTCTAATGTTAAATTTCCACTTCTTAGACTTTGAAGTTAATGACTAAGAAGGCCACAGTGTATGAGGTCAGCTGCCTCCTTTTTTCCTGCACTCTTGGTGTTAACAACACTACATTATGCTCTATCCAAGAGAAAACGTTATTTTACCATCATGGGCCTCATACTTAACACCAGCTGCATGGGAGAAAGCTCTCCTTCACACCCCACAGACACTGTTCAGTATGTTGGAGTCAGAGGCTGTTTTAGAAGTCACTCCCACTCCCACCCCCACATTTCATCAAGAAGAAAGTGAGGCACTTCAGGGCCAATGGCTCCCAGAACAGATAACCCAGGACCAGACACAGGATCAGGAAGTCTCTTGGACTCCTGGTCCTCCCATCAGTGCTCTTTTCTCTATACCCTTCAGCCTGCCTGCTGTACAGGTGTGTGTGCACCAGTGTGTATGAGAGAGAATGTGTGTGAAAGAGTATAAGTGTGACAGTTTGTAACAAGGTATGGGCATGACTGTGTGTGAGAATCTGTGAGCATGTGTGTGTACAATGTGTGGGACTGTGTGTGCATGAAAGTCTGCACATCAGAGTGTGTGTGATACTTTTGTGGGCTGAACACTTTGGTGTTCCCCAAAATTCATATGTTGAAGCCCTAACCCCCACTAGGATGGTATTAGGATGTAGGCCTTTTGGGAGGTAAATAGGTTAGATGAGGTCATGGGGGTGGAGTCTTCATGATGGGATTAGTGCCCTTAAAAGAAAAGGAAGAGACAGCAGAGTGCTTTCTCTCTGCTGTTGAGGACACTAAAAAGGCCACTGTCTACTCCAGGAAGAGAGCTCTCACCAAGAACTGAGTCTGCAAGCACCTTGATCTTGGATGTCCCAGCCTCCAAAACTGTGAGAAAAAAGGTCTATCATTTAAGCCATTGGGTCTATGGTTTTGTCATATTTTGTAATGTATTTTGTAATGAATACCTAAGCGACAAAGACAGAGACAGTGTGAGTGTGTGAGAGATAGTGTGTGAGAGAGTGTGTGTGTTTGTGTGTATATTTGAGCCGTTTGAAAGTAAGTTGGAGATAGCATACCCTTTTGCCCACCAAATACTTTGGTGTATATTTACAACGAGAAAGGAAATTCCTTCTTATAACCATAACACAGTACCAATATTAATAAATTTAATATCAATAACAATACTATTGTTCAACTCACAGACAATATTTACATTTTATCAGGTCCTCCATAACATAATGCACTTTATAGCTGTGTTTTGTCTCTTTTTTAATTTTGGACATCTCTTTGGTTTTGTGTGTGTGTGACTTGATGTTGGCATTTTTGAGGAGTATAGGTAAGTTCATTTGACTGAACATTTACCCATTTGGCTTTGAACATTTGAGTATCTAAATAAATAGTGAGAGGCTCTAGTCCCAAGGTAAGAAGGAATGAGCCTACTCCATCTCTCCTGCAGAATGTGGCCATGATACCTGGACAAATGCACAGGGAGCTTCTGAAGACTCAGAGAAGTAAATCATGGAAGGACACAAGAATGTAAAGTACCACTGAACAGGAGGTGAATTTGCCATCATTTAAAAATATCTGTTCCTTAATCTGCCTGGCCCTGGCTGTAGGCACAGTGGCAGAAGTGCACATCAGAGCAGGGCAACTAAAGTCTAAGCTTTGTCATCAGAAAGCCAAAATGGGGAGCTCCAAGGAACTGGAAAATGCTGGAGATGGTAGGAAGGGAGGAGCTCTGGAAAGTGGCCCATAAAGTTGACACAGGTCTTGTGTAATCAGCACTAAGACACTGAGAGCTGACCAGGGAACCAGAGCATCGCCCAGTGCTGGACCACCACCTGATGGCACGTATGTGTGTTGAAGCATTGCCAAAGTTCTTAGCTGAGTTTTTTTTTTTTTTTAAATCATAGACTTTATTTTTTGTAGAGAAGTTTTAGGTTAAAGAAAATTGAGCAGATAGTACAGATAATTCCCATACACCCACTGTCCTTCACAGTTTCCTTCACTCCCTTCACAGTTTCTCATGTTATTAACATCTTGCATTGGGGTGGCACATCTGTTACAATTGATGAGCCAATATTAATATATTATTATTAACTGAATCTATAGTTTATATTAGGTTTCATTCTTGGTGTGATACATTCTGTGGGTTTTGGCACAGAATAGTTTCATTGCCCTAAAAATTCCCTCTGTTGCACTTATTCATCCTCTTCCCCTTTCCCTAATTCTTGGCAACTGATCTTTTCACTGTTATCATAGTTTCATTTTTTCCAGAATGTCATATAGTCGGAATCATATTGTATATAGCCTTTTCAGATTGGCTTCTTTCACTTAGCCATATTCATTTAAAATTCTTCCAGTCTTTTTTTTTTTTTTAATTCTTCCAGTCTTTTCTTGGCTTTAGGGCTCATTTCTTTTTATCAACAAATAATATTCCAATGTATGGACATACCACAGTTTAACCATTCACCTTTTCTGAAGGGGCTGTACCATTTTGCATTCTCACCAGCAGTAAATGAAGACTTCCTGTTACTCTACATCTTTGCCAGTATTTAGTATTATCAGTTTCTTTTTTAAAAAAAATTTTTAGTCATTCTAATCTGTGTATAATGGTATCTCCTTGCTGTTTTAATTTGCAATTTTTAAATGACATAGGATGCTGAACAGCTTTTCCTATGCTGATTTGCTGCATGTATATCTTCTCTGGTGAGAAGTTTTTTTCAGATCTTTTGCCAATTTTTAGACTGATTGTTTTCATATTGTTGAGTTTTAAGAGTTCCTTGTATATTTTGGACATAAGTCCTTTATTAGATATGTGTTCTACAAACATTTACTTTCACTTTGTGGCTTGTCTTTTGCAGAGCCAAAAGCTTTTAATTTAATAAAGTCCAATTTACCAATGTCTTTCCTTCATTGTACTTTTGGTATTGTACCTAAAAACTCATTGCCAAACTCAGGTCGCCTAGATTTTATTCTATTTTATTTTCTAGAAATTCTATCATTCTGTATTTTACATTTAGGTCTATGATCCATTTGAGTTGATTTTGTTAAAGTTGTAAGCTCTGTATCTAGATTCTTTTTCTTTTCCTTCCCCTTCCCCTTCCCATTCTTCTCCTTCTTCCTCTTCTCCATCCTCTTTTCCTTCCTCCTCCTCCTCCTTCTTCATGTCCAATTGTTTCAGCACTATGGGTTGAAAAATTATCCCTTCTCTGTTGAATTGTCCTACAAAAGCTTTGGAAACTGAATTAACATTGGTACCATAGCACACAAGAGACAAATTGGAATATATAACCTGGTCAAATGCTGCTAAAATAAAACATCAACATATCTATGGGATTAAAGCAAGATCCAGAGTCTTGTAAAAAAATAAATAAAATGTGTAAGATATATTTCAAAATTCCACAGCATATGAAGACTGGGGAAATTTCTGGTCCATGGGTAAAGACAATCAACAGATGACATTACACAGATGCTGGAATTGTCTAACAAAGATTTTAAAACAGTTAACATAACATTGCTCCAAAAAGCAATTGTGAACACTCTTCAAATGAACAGAGAAATAGAAAGTCTTAGCAAACAAATAGAAGTTATAAAGAAGACACTAACTTAATAGACAGATTTAATAACAGTAAGGAGACAGAAAAGAGTCTGTAAAATTAAAGATAGATCAAAGAAATTATTAAATCTGAACAAAGAAACTTTCAGATAAAAAAGAAGAAAAGCCTCGTGGGCTTTGGGACAATGACAAAAGGTCCAACATTCATGTCATCAGAGCCTAGAAAGAGAGGAGAAATACTGTGGTACAGGAAAAATATTTGAAGAAATAATGGCTGAAAACTTATGTTTGGTGAAAGCAAAAACTTGTAACTTCAAGAACTGAGCCAAGCCAAGCCATGATAAACCCAAAGAAACCCATGCCCAGGCCCATCATAATTGAACTAAATACTACAGTGAAAGGAAAATCTTAAAATAGCTAGTAAAAAATGATGTGTCAAATATTGAGACACCTGAGAAACCACAAAGGCCAGAAGGAAGTGACACAACATTTTTCAAATGCTAAGAGAAAAATACTGTGAAATAGTGAAAATGTCCTTCGGAAATGAATGATAACTAACAATATATTCAGATAGGGGAAAACTAAGAGAAGTCATTGCTATCTTGTCTGCACTAAAAGAATTGCCATAAAAAAGTTCATACAGAAGAGAAATGACAAGAAAAAGAACTCAGAACTTCAGAAATAAGAGTGATGGTAATGGTAGATATCCAGGTAAATATACCAGGCTATTCTTCTCCCTTGAATTCTTTAAAATATGTTTAATGGTTTAAAGCAAAAATATAAATATTGTCTGGGTGGGTCTTCAATGAATATGCATGTAATATATAAGACAGCTATAATGTGAAGGACGGAAGGTAAAGGACACTATATGGTGATACCCTTTCTACATTTCACATAAAGTGTTGAATTTTGGGTTCTAAGTTGACTGTGAAAAATTAAGTATGCATATTATAATCCCCAGAGGAACCAATAACTTTTATGCAAAAAGATACAGTAAAAAACACAGAAAAGTTAAAATGGCATACGAGGAAATGTTTAAGTAACCCAAAGATAGACAGGAAAGGGGACACCCAAGAATGAAAAACAGAGAATAAACAGAAAACAACTAAAATAGATCAGCAATTACATGAAACCCAGATGGTTGAAACACATTAATAAAATGACTACTGTTAAGATGGATAAAACGCATGACCTGATTATCTGCTGTCTCCAAGAATATCTCTTCAAATTTAGGTAACGTAAAAAAATGAAAGTAGATATGCCATCAAATGCTAATCAAGAGAAAATTAAAATGGCTATATCCATATCTAAAAAATGTACACTTCAGAGCAAAGAACATTACCAAGGATAAACAGAGACATCACCTAATGCTAAAAATGGTCAATTGACAAGTAGGCGTAAAAATGTTAAATGTGTATACACCTGAAAACAAAATCTGCAAAATATGTGAAGCAAAAACTGATAGAATTGAAAAGATAAATAGACCAATCCACAATTACAGTCAGATATTTCAATAGCCATTTATTCATAGTTGATAGAACAAGTAGGCACAAATCAGCAAGGGTATGGTACACTTGTACAACACTATTAACCCATTTGTTCTGATTGCTACTTATAGAGCACACCACCCAGCAACAGCAGAATATACGTTCTTCTCAAATGGACATGGAAGGGAACATTTACCAAGCCTGATCACATTCTGAACTAGCAAACAAACCCCAATAAAGTCAAAAGGATTGAAGTCTTACAAAGTTATGTTCTGTGACCACAATGGAATTAAATTAGAAATCAGTAACTTAAAAATAAGGGGAAAATATCCCCAACCTTGGAAATTAAGCAGCACACTTTTAAATAAATGCATGGGTCAAGAGAAAGTTTCAGGAAAATGTAAAAAAAATACTTTAAACTGAACAAAAATGAAAATGCAACATACCAAAATTTGTAGGGCACAGGTAAGTTGGTGCTTACAGTGAAATTGGTAGCATTGAATGTTTAAATTAGAAAAAGAGAGAAAAACCTCAACTCCATAAGCAGAAAATAGAAATAATTTAAGACTAGAACTCAATGAAATGGAAAAGAGAATGCAGTAGAGAAAATCAGTGAAAACAAAAACTGGTTCTTTAAAAATACTAACACATTGATAAACTTCTGGAGAGATGGACAAAGGAAAAGACACAGACTAACAATGTTGGGAATTGAAAATGGGGGTGTCATTAGAGATCACACAAATAGGAAATAAGAAAAAGAAAATAAATGTGTTGTATGGATAATTTTAGGCACATAAATTAGACATCTTAAAACAGAACGAGGTTTGGTTCTGGACATAGAGATCACATGCCTTGTTCTTTTGCATCCATATCTCAGATTCCCTCTGGGTAGCCAATCTTCCTCAATACTCCTGCCATATGCTTTCAGTGGATCCCATCTCCTGGTCCAGAACATGAGCTTCATTTGACTCACGTTGGGACAACCTGAGCATTGCTTTCACCTGGCTGTTGTGGCTTCTTTGAAGGGATAGAGAAAGGGGCATCCGAAATCAGTGAGAAGGTTGACATGATAGGAGCCCTGCACTAAGGAAGCAGCCAAGAGTCCAGGAATGAGCCCAACATAGCATAAGGCAGAGATGAAAGATGGAGAATCACCATGTCATGTCCTGACACCAATTTGCAGCATTTGAATCTATCCCCCAACTCTTTAGTTATATGAGTCAATACAGAACTTACCATTTCCCTTCACTTTATTTCTTCCTCTTCTTTTGTCCTTTTCCATTAAACCCATTTGAATTGGATTTTCAGTGAATAACCACCAGAGAGATATGGTGACCTATGCTTCTTTAGGTTTTGTTGAATGTAAAAATCTCTCAGTCCTGCTGGTATGGGAATCCATTATTGTCTAGCTTGAGTGGTTAGAGCTTACTAATAATGTGTCCACCATGGTGACTGACTTCTATTTTCATAGATAAAAGTTTACACAAACTTTTTAAAGAGTACTGTTCATTTCTCATTTTGTTTAAAAATGGAACAAAGATACAGTAACAGCTACCAGTAGAGACACTGCTGTTGAAGTGTAATCCTTGGGTTGGTTTGGTTTTTATACCTCCTTCCCTGCTCCTATGTCCCCTGCCAAGCACAGTGTGTAAAATATTGTTCTATAATTTATCGTCCAAACTAGGTCATTTTAGAGAATAAAAGAAGACACCCATAATAAATATATTCTGATGAAAAAGGCTTACACAGAGAGAACTCCAGGCAAAATTGGGACACATGCTCACTCTGGTTCTATATGGTACGAGTTGAAAGGAAAACAAAGTATAGTGAAATCAGAACACATGGGTTCCAGTGCCATTTCTACCACCCACCAGCTGTGGGATCCTCCACAAGTGACTTGACCTCTCTGACCTGAGCCTCAGATTTCTCCATTAGTGAATTGGACAGGACAGTAAGTGTTACCTCACTGGAGACTGTGGTAAGATCACAGTTATGAGAGTCTTTGTCAACCACAAAGCTCAATGTAATGGTGGTTTTTTTTATTATATAAACTGATATAATTAGGTTGATTCTAACAATGTGCTTGTACTTAATTGTACACAATGGATGAGTTCTTAGAAAAAAAGCTCAGCATGAATAGGAACTTTGAAAACTGTCTCTTATTTAGAAAGCTCACTGTTAAACAACATTCTCTGAGAAATTCTTCTGTAAAGTTCAGAACTTGTTGTGGAATGAACAATCATCCACGCTTACATCTTCTACATGGCGAAGTGCTTCTGAGCAAAGCACATCCCTAATGCTCTCAGTGTCTGTTTCCCCGGCTAGACATGGGGAATGAGGCATTTCACAAATGCTAGGTTACCTGGCCATGATGCAGCCTGTGGAGAAGACTCCAGTGCAAACATTTTGGGGGCCCAATATGACCATGAAGAAAAAAGCCACAACAACGTACATTTTTGAAAAGCAGGGCCCCGTCAGTTTAACTTATTTCACATTGCTCCCACACAGCACCAGGCTCCAGGGAGCTAATGTAAATGAGACACAACTGCAGACGAGAGGCAACCTGCACCTGCTGGTTGCATGACTGGTGCTCAAATAGCCTCAGTCAGGTGTTCATTGTCAGGTTTCTAGAACCTTCTATGCGTCCGTAACCCTTGTGAAGCCAGGTCTGCCCAGCCTCCTGGAGGGACAATCAGAAAATGCTTTCTATTCACATTAGTGCAGTGCCAAGCTGATTGCTCCTCCCCCATGTGTGTGCCGCCATCTGGGACAACTTAGCTATTGTCTGTTGGGGCCTTTGAAGCTTGATTATAGGAGAAGGGAAAACATCAGCTACAATAGAGCTGTCTGCCCTGTTTGGGGACACCAGTTCAATCTTTTCTTTCTCTCTCTTTTTAAAAATTCACGTATTTTTTATCATCTCCACATAGGGCCAAATACTGGTAGTGGAACGTCGTCTGGAATCCTTTCTCTTGAATGGAATGAGCCCCACATGCAGCTGTTTTCCAGCCTCCATAAAACCAGTTTTGTGAACATGATCATGTTGATAAAAGATTTATTCCAGTCCTCTCATTCTATTTTTACTCAGTGAATGCCAAAAGGATCTAAAATTTCAAAGCATAAATCAAAGCATAAATGCTGATAACATAGTTTTTCCATTTCCTTAGCTCCATGTCCTCACTCTGCCTCCAAAACTTTATCCTTAAGAAACAGTCATGGATGTAAATAAAATTTATTGTTTTCAATGGTAAAACTTTCATGTTAGATAATAGGAGATTAAGTAAAAAATATCTTTAAAATGGCATATTATATTACATATTAGCATATTCTTGCAGAAATGTTGTATTCAAATGGGACCAAATCTACACCATACTGTGAACTGAGGGTGGGCATGGCTAAGTTACAAAGTCATATCTACTTTGGTAAAGTAATAATGAATGTATGCTTGATTCCAATGTTATACCCCAAATAATTAACAGCCATCAATTCCGTGGGATGGAATCGGAGAACACTTTTCTTTCTTTCCAACTTTTTCTCTGCTTCCCTCTACTTAATTGGATTTTTGAATTATTATACAATGAATTTGTGTTACATTTGTAATAAAACACCCTTGTAAGGTAAGTTTAAAAATGTTAATGAAAGACTAACATTACACAAACTTAATTTACACCCAGAAATTGAGTGTCAGAGTACAGGCGCAATCAAGGTAACCATGGCAATGGAAAGCTAGCATGACACGGATGTCACAAAGGGGTGAATAACCCATACACACTTAGTGCCTTTTTGAGGGAAGAATTTTGTACATACCTTCAAATATCTTTTATATTCAGGTATTCTCAAGTTATAAAATCAGGATAGCCATTGTAGCAGAGATATTAGTTATCAAATGTCCCTCTTCTTCCCTTTCTCTTAGTAATATTTTCTCTGCATTTAAGCAGAGTATGTCCCCTCATCTGTAGGTCTAGGTGTCTAGCTGCTCTTGAAGTGGGGCATGGCCATCTGAGGGAATTCTGGTCAGGTATGTGAACGGCTGTGGTGAGAGCAACCTCTGAGTCATGCTCTTCTCTTTCCTCTGTCCCTTGGTTCTGCCATATGGTATTGGGAGGTAAAGCAATCTCTTACAACCTGAGATATAATCCATACAAAAAGAACTAAGGCAGTTGGGAGCCTGATTCTATTGAACCAACATGTTAGTCCTGAATTGGGCCCTTTTGGTTTTGCCAGACAAGGGAGCATTGTTAGCCCTTTCTTGATCTTGCTCCATCTTGAAATGGGAGGGGACAGTTCCTCACCATCCTGCCTTGAAGTTTTTACTGCCATTTCAACTCTCAGCCCCTTTTCCCCTGGTTTGTGTGACCTATGTGACTTATGTTTTGTTAGGTTCCACAGTGTGGGTAATTTATTACCCCTGCTTACTCAAAACCACATTTTTATGTATGTAATTTTTACTTTGTTGTCTCCAGTCATTATGTTTTGAACGGGTAGCCTTATTGATGCACAGATCACTGGGTCTTTTCCCCAGTGTTTCTGCAGGTCTGGGATGGAGCTCAAGAATGCATTTCTAACAAGTTCCTGGGTGGACAACAGGATCACATTTTGAGAACTGTTCTAGAGTACTCTTGCCCTAACAAAGCCTTTATGCCTTTGTTGTGCTATAGGGACTTCTCTGGTGCATCCTGGTATCTTGTGTTTCCTCTTTTGCTGTGTTGATTTTTGGGCAGCATGTGGAGGGAAGATATTGTCACCAAAGTATGGATAGGAGAGAGGACAATGGTGGATATCTGAGATATAGTGGCATGGGAGGCTCAGCAAGGCCTGACAAGACAGCAATGTCTTTTTCCTCAGAGCACCCTGTGAGCCCAGGTAGCTGAGTCATTAAATAAAAATCCTTAGGAAACATTGACATTGGATCCCCACTCAATGTTTGTTCTACAAACTTGGAATGCTTGCTTCATCCAGAAACCTCAAAATTACTTTGCCATTAACACCTGTGTGAGTGGCAGGGCTTGCGTCATTAAGATTACCAGAGGAAAATGGCTGCCTCATCTTGAACTGAGGAAGTATTAAGAATTAATGAAGTATAGAGGAGGAGCAAAATGGCGGAGGAGTAGGAGACCTGGATTTTGTCTGGTCCCAGGAACTTAGCTGGATAGGGATCAAACCATTCTGAACACCTATGAACTCAACAGGAGATCGAAGAAAAGAATAGCAACAATTCTCTGAACAGAAAGGTGACCACTTTCTGGAAGGTAGGATGTGTGGAGAAGTGAATCCAAGGTGATATTTGGGAGGATAGACAGCAGGGGAGGGGGCCTCCATCGGCTGCTTCTGGCAAGTGAAAGAGCCACAGAGCACAAAATTGAAACTTTTAGAAGTCTGCTCCACTGAGGGACGTCCCTCTAGTGGCTAAGCAGGGGATGGAACCCTCGCTGGGACAGTGTGGTCTCAGGACCCTCAGGGTCACAGGAAGACCGGGGGTACCTGAGTGCAGCAGAGCTCCCAGGTATGGAGCAGGGAAGCTGGCTGCAGAGATGGAGCTGAGGAGTGGGCTCTCAGCTCGGGGTTGCCACAAACCATGATCCACGGCACAGTCAGGCCAGTGCTCCTCCAGCAGGGACCCAACAAGCAGGAGATCCGGGGAGATTCCCCTTCCTTCCCCGGGAGGAGTGGCGCAGGAGTGCACACAGGGATCTGCTGGATTTGGAGAGTCCACACGGGGTCGTGTGCCAGAGATAGAAATGCTCCATCACAGGCTGGGTGAGCACAGAGTGCAGCGGAGACCAGGGAGACAGGAGTGATTGACTGCTTTTCTCTGGGGGTACACTGAGGAGTGGAGCCCCAAGTTCTCGGCTTCTCTAGGGCAGAGATTGGGAGGCCGCTATTTTCACTCTCGACCTCCAAAGCTGTAGGGAAAGCTTGCAGGGAACAAAAGCTCCCGAGAGCAAATCCAAGCAGATTAGTTACCCCGGACTGGCAAGGGTGGGGCAATTCTGCCACTGGCGGACATTTGCGGACCACGGCAACAGGTCCCTCCCCCAGAAGACCAGAACAGCCAGCCAAGACCAAGTTTACCGATCAATGAGAACGGCAGAAATCCAGTGCTAGGGGAATACTGCACATAGAATTCATGGCTTTTTTACCAGGATTCTTTAGTCATTCAAAGTTAATTTTTTTTAACATTCTTTTTCTTTCTTTTTTTTTTTTTTTTGAATTTTTCTTTTTCCCTTTTTCAACCAACATCTTATCAATCCCTTTTTTAAAAAACATTTTTATTTTTCATTTTTAGAGTCATATTCTATCCCTTCATAGTAGTTACCCTTATTTTTGGTATATATATATATAAGTTGTTCTCTCTTTAAAGTTTTGAAATACAGTTTCTTCTAACAGATCAAAATATACCCTAAATCTCTAGTGTATGCCTTTAATCTAGTCTCCTGCCTGATCACATTCTCTCCCTTTTTTTTTTTAATCCTCTTCTTTCTTTTTTCAACCAACTTCTTATCTTATCAATTCCTTTTATAAAACCTTTTATAATTTTCATCTTTACAGTCATATTCCCTCCCTTCATTGTATTAACCCTTATTTTTGTACATATATAAGTTTTTCTTTCTTTAAAATTTTGTGAGGCACTTTCTTCTAACAGACCAAAATACGCCCAAAATCTAGTGTGTGGCATTGATCTATGCACCAGCCTGATCATATTTGATCATATTCTGTTTTTTTTGTTTTGTTTTGTTTTTGTTTGTTTTTATCTTTTTCTTTTTCTTTTTTCTTTCTTTCCCTTTCTTTTCCCCCAGTTTCAGGTCTTTTCTGATTTGTTTAGAGTATATTTTCTGGGGATGTTGTTACCCTGTAAGCATTTTATTCTCTCATTCATCTATTCTCCTCTGGACAAAATGACAAGGTGGAAAAAAATCACCTCAACAAAAAGAACAAGAGGCAATACCAACTGCCAGGGACCTAATAAATGTGGACATCAGTAAGAATTCAGAACTAGAGTTCAGAATGATGATTTTAAAGATACTATCTGGGCTTGAAAAAAGCAAGGAACTTATTAGAGAAAGCCTTTCTGGAGAAATAAAAGGACTAAAATCTAACCAAGACAAAATAAAAAAGGCTATTAATGAGGTGCAATCAAATATGGGGGCTCTAACTGCTAGGATAAATGAGGCAGAAGAGAGAATCAGTGATATAGAAGACCAAATGATGGAAAATAAAGAAGCTGAGAAAAAAAAGAGATAAACAACTACTGGATCACAAGGGCAGAATTCGAGAGATAATTGATACCATAAGATGAAACATTAGAATAATTGGGATCCCAGAAGAAGAAGAAAGAGAGAGAGGGGCAGAAGGTATATTGGAGCAAATTATACCTGAGAACTTCCCTAATTTGGGGAAGGAAACAGGCATCAAAATCCAGGAGGCAGAGAACCCCTCTCAAAATCAATAAAAATAGGTCAACACCCTGACATCTCATAGTAAAACTTACGAGTCTCAGACACAAAGAGAAAATCCTGAAAGCAGCTTGGGAGAAGAGATATGTAACCTACAATGGTAAAAACATTAGATTGGCCACAGACTTATCCACAGAGACCTGGCAGGCCAGAAAGGACTGGCAGGATATATTCAGAGAACTAACTGAGAAAAATATGCAGCCAAGAATACTCTATCCAGCTAGGCTGTCATTGAAAATAGAAAGAGAGATAAAAATCTTCCAGGACAAACAAAAACTAAAGGAATTTGCAAACATGAAACCAGCCCTACAAGAAATCTTGAAAGGGGTCCTCTAAGCAAAGAGAAAGCCTAAAAGCAACATAGACCAGAAAGGAACACAGACAATATATAGTAAGAGTCACCTTACAGGCAATACAATGGCACTAAATTCCTATCTTTCAATAGTTACCCTGAATGTAAATGGGCAAAATGCCCCAATCAAAAGACACAGGCTATCAGATTGGATTAAAAACCAAGACCCATCAATATGCTGTCTGCAAGAGACTCATTTTAGACCCGAAGACACTTCTGGATTGAAAGTAAGGGGGTGGAAAACAATTTACCATGCTAATGGACACCAAAAGAAAGCTGGGGTGGCAATCCTTATATCAGACAAATTAGATTTTAAACCAAAGACTATAATAAGAGATGAGGAAGGACACTATATCCTACTGAAAGGGTCTATCCAACAAGAAGATTGAACTATTGTAAATATCTATGCCCCTAACATGGGAGCAGCCAATTATATAACGCAATTAATAACAAAAGCAAAGAAACACATCGACAACAATACAATAATAGTGGGGGACTTTAACACCACCCTCACTGAAATGAACAGATCATCTAAGCAAAAGATCAACAAGGAAATAAAGACTTAAAATGACACACTGGACCAAATGGACTTTACAGATACATTCAGAACATTCCATCTCACAGCAGCAGAATACACATTATTCTCTAGTGCCCATGGAACATTCTCCAGAATGGATCACATCCTAGGTCACAAATCAAGTCTCAACCAGTACCAAAAGATTGGAATCATTCCCTGCCTATTTTCAGACCACAATGCTTTGAAACTAGAACTCGATCACAAGAGGAAAGTTGGAAAGAACTCAAATACATGGAGGCTAAAGAGCATCCTACTAAAGAATGAATGGGTCAACCAGGAAATTAAAGAAGAATTAAAAACATTCATGGAAACAAATGAAAATGAAACACAACTATTCAAAATCTTTGGGATGCAGCAAAGGCAGTCCTAAGAGGAAAGTGTATAGCAATACAAGTCTTTCTCAAGAAACTAGAAAGGTCTCAAGTACACAACCTAACCCTACACCTAAAGGAGCTGGAGAAAGAACAGCAAATAAAGCCTAAACCCAGCAGAAGAAGAGAAATAATAAAGATCAGAGCAGAAATCAATAAAATAGAAACCAAAAGAACAGTAGAACAGATCAACGAAACTAGGAGCTGGTTCTTTGAAAGAATGAACAAGATTGATAAACCCCTGGCCAGACTCATCAAAAAGAAAAGAGAAATGACCCAAATCAACAAAATCATGAAGGAAAGAGGAGAGATCACAACCAACACCAAAGAAATACAAACAATTATAAGAACATATTATGAACAACTCTATGCCAGGAAATTAGTTAAACTGGAAGAAATGGATGCATTCCTAGAGATGTATCAACTACCAAAACTGAACCAGGAAGAAAAAGAAAACCTGAACAGACCTATAACCACTAAGGAAATTGAAGGAGTCATCAAAAATCTCCCAAAAAACAAGAGCCCAGGGCCAGATAGCTTCCCAGGGGAATTCTACCAAACATTTAAAGAAGAATTAATACCTATTCTTCTGAAACTGTTCCACAAAATAGAAATGGAAGGAAAACTTCCAAACTTGTTCTATGAGGCCACCATTACTTTGATCCCCAAACCAGACAAAGACCCCATCAAAAAGGATAATTATAGACCATTATCCTTGATGAACGTGGATGCAAAAATTCTCACCAAAATACTAGCCAATAGGATCCAACAGTACATTAAAAGGATTATTCACCACGACCAAGTGGGATTTATCCCTGGGCTGCAAGGTTGGTTCAACATCTGCAAATCAATCAACGTGATACAATACATTAACAAAAGAAAGAACAAGAACCATATGATCCTCTCAATAATGCAGAAAAAGCATTTGACAAAGTACAGCATCCTTTCTTGATCAAAACTCTTCAGAGTATAGGCATAGAGGGTACATACCTCAATATCATAAAAGCCATGTATGAGAAACCTACAGCAAATAGCATTCTGAATGGGGAAAAACTGAGAGCTTTCCCCCTAAGGTCAGGAACACGGCAGGGATGTCCACTATCACCACTGCTATTCAACATAGTATTAGAAGTCCTAGCCACAGCAATCAGACAAGAAAAAGAAATCAAAGGCTTCCAAATCAGCAAAGAAGAAGTCAAACTCTCACTCTTTGCAGATGATATGATACTTTATGTGGAAAACCCAAAAGTCTCCCTAAACTGCTACAACTCATACAGGAATTCAGTAAAGTGGCAGGATATAAAATCAGTGCACGGAAATCAGTGGCATTCCTATACACCAACAAGACAAAAGGAAGAGAAATGAAGTAGTCGATCCCATTTACAATTGCACCCAAAACCATAAGATACCTAGGAATAAATCTAACCAAAGAGGCAAAGGATCTCTACTCAGAAAACTATAAAATACTCATGAAAGAAATTGAGGAAGACACAAAGAAATGGACAAACGTTCCATGCTCATGGATTGGAAGAGAAATTATTGTGAAGATGTCAATGCTACCTAGAGCAATCTACACATTCAATGCCATCCCTATCAAAATACCATCCACTTTTTTCAAAGAAATGGAACAAATAATCCTAAAATTTGTATGGAACCAGAAAAGACATCGAATAGCCAGAGGAATGTTGAAAAAGAAAAGCAAAGCCGGCGGCATCACAATTCCGGACTTCCAGCTCTATTACAAAGCTGTGATCATCAAGACAGTATGGTACTGGCACAAAAACAGACACATAGATCAATGGAACAGAATAGAGAGCCCAGAAATGGACCCTCAGCTCTATGGTCAACTCATCTTTGACAAAGCAGGAAAGAATGTCCAATGGAAAAAAGACAGTCTCTTCAAGAAATGGTGTTGGGAAAATTGGATAGCCACATGCAGAAGAATGAAACTAGACCATTTCCTTACACCACACACTAAAAGAGACTCCAAATTGTTGAAAGACCTCAATGTGAGACAGGAGTCCATCCAAATTCTAAAGGAGAACACAGGCAGCAACCTCTTTAACCTCAACCTCAGCAACTTCTTCCTAGAAACATTACCAAAGGCAAGGGAAGCAAGGGCAAAAAGGAACTCTTGGGACTTCATCAAGATAAAAAGCTTTTGCGCAGCAAAAGAAACAGTCAAGAAAACCAAGACAACCGACAGAATGGGAGAAGATATCTGCAAATGACATATCGGATAGTGTTAGTTCCAAAATCTATAAAGAACTTTTTAAACTCAACACCCAAAGAACAAATGATCCAATCAAGAAATGGGCAGAAGACATGAACAGACATTTTTCCAAAGAAGACAACCAAATGACCAACAGACACATAAAAAAGTGCTCAACATCGCTCAGCATCAGGGAAATCCACATCAAAATCTCAATAAGATATCACCTCACACCAGTCAGAATGGCTAAAAATAACAAGTTAGGAAACGACAGATGTTGGCGGGAATGCGGAGAAAGGGAAACCCTCCTACACTGTTGGTGGGAATGCAAGCTGGTGCAGCCACTCTGGAAAACAGTATGGAGGTTCCTCAAAAAGTTGAAAATAGAGCTACCATATAATCCAGCAATTGCACTACTGGGTATTTACCCCAAAGATACAAATGTAGGGATCCGAAGGTGTACATGCACCCCGATGCTTATAGCAGCAATGTCCACAATAGCCAAACTGTGGAAAGAGCCAAGATGTCCATCGACAGATGAATGGATAAAGAATATGTGTTTTATATATACAGTGGAATATTATGCAGCCAATAAAAGGAATGAAATCTTGCCATTTGCAATGACGTGGATGGAACTGGAGGGTGTTATGGTGAGCGAAATAAGTCAATCAGAGAAAGACATGTATCATGTGACCTCACTGATATGAGGAATTCTTAATCTCAGGAAACAAACTGACGGTTGCTGGAGTGATGGGGTGTGGGAGGGATGGGATGGCTGGGTGATAGACATTGGGGAGGGTATATGCTATGGTGACTACTGTGAATTGTGCAGGACTGTTGAATCACAGTTCTGTACCTCTGGAAAAAATAATACATTATATGTTAAAAAAAAAAAAAGAAGATAGTAGAGGGAAAAATGAAGGGGTGGAAATTGGAGGGGGAGATGAACCATGAGAGACGATGGTTCTGAAAAACAAACTCTGGGTTCTAGAGGGGAGAAGGGTAGGAGGATGGGTTAGTCTGGTGATGCCTCTAAAATAGGGCACGTTCTGCATGGAGCACTGGGTGTTATACGCAAACAATGAGTCATGGAACACTACATCAAAAACTAATGATGTAATGTATGGTGATTAACATAACATAATAAAAAAATGAAAAAATAAGATTGAGGTATCAGTACTCACAGTTTGATAAACTGCAAAGCACCTTTCCCACGCCTCTACTCCCTCTACTGCTTCTGTCCTCTGATTACTTGACATAAGACATTTTAGAAGACCAAATGGCAACTGTAGGTCTATGGATATCACAAGAAAAAATGGAAGAGAGAAAAGATTTTGCAATTTTGGCATAGGGTCATGAAAACACTATGACTTATTTGATGTATTTTATTCAAGGGATCAGACCACACAGCATTTGCGCTTGCTGGTTACGCCAAGTGAGTCAGATTGGATGGAAAGGATAATTTGTTGGAAAGGATGTATGTCAATGACACCATGAAAGAATCTGTTGGTGATTCCTGACAGTGGGGGTTACAGGCAACCTGAGGGCTGGTCTCAAATGTCTACTCCTCCTGGGTCTGAACTGTTCTTAGGAAAACTGCTGTATTGTAACATTGAGAGCCTACCTCTAGAATGCTGTGACCTGCCCCTGGGAAACTTTGTAGGTCTGGAAATAGTCACAATATTTGTACATTGACCGTTAGAGAACATGCGGCCATTCTCTTGTTCATAATGGATTGCATGTGAAACCCCTTAGAGGTCTTTGTTCTGCTCTGTTGTTGGGACTGGGTAGTTTTGATGAACCATGAAGTCCATGCTCATCAGTGTTTCCTTGTATTTTCTTCAAGACTTTGGAGGATATATTTATCCATCGTGATTCACTGTAGCTCAAAGCTCTTTATAGGCACTCTCCAGGGGTATCTTTATAAAGTTCTTTGAAAGAAGTTGGTAAGTGTTACAATAATATCCATTTGAATATGTAATATTATTATAATATATGATATGAATATATTATTCATTACATGTGGCTGTTATGAAGATGAGTGCTAATAATTATTCAAAGATCTTTTCAAATATTAACTCATTAACTCAAACCAATCTAATGAAGTCAGTGCCATTTCTGTCACCATTTTACAGATGAGGGAACTGAGATACAGTCTGTAATTTGCCCAAGGTCACACAGTAAGTGGTAACCAAGGCTAGAAGGCAGGTATTCTACATTAGACCCCATGCTCTTAACTACTTACTGATTGTTTTGCTGATGAGATTTGATTGGCAGAAGCTGCTTGCAAGCTTGTTACTGAACCCACTGGAATCAAAATCACATGTGTGTTTCTGGACAGAGAGGTGAAGGAGGGAGCCCTACATTTCTTTCCATTGTTTTAGAATCAAATACAAACTCTTTAGTGTGGCCTTCCTAGGTTACCTTCCCAGCTTCCGTTCCCAGCCACATAGGACTGTCCCAAGTGTGCCAGGGGCATCCATACTCTATACATTTGCTAATAACATCTCCTCATTCTGGAATGGGCTTCAGTCCCATGCCCTGTTTGTACACCTTTAACTTGGGCAAATTCCCTGTAGAGCTTTTCAGTTTGAGTGCCACATTGGTTGCTAATATGTTGAGATAATGGCCCCTGAACACTCAGAACAATTGGGCATGGTCAAGGGCTGCTGGAGCCCTTATTATGGTCCTTTCCAGCCCTACCTGTTTATTTCAATGTGCCATATAAAGATGACATTTCTCTTTGCCTTTCTCTGAGTTGCTCTGTGCCCAAGGAACTTATCTATGCGGACTTCCAAACTAGGGTCCCTTGAAAAAGATCAGAGAGCAACAGTGAGAGGTGGAGGTATTTCTTCTTCCACTCCCTCCCAGACTTGGTGCCACAGTTCTGGCAACAGCTATGTCCTGTCCTTCCCTCCTAAGCTGGACCTTCACCTGGAAGCCCCTCCTCCATGGCTCCAGGTCTTCAGTGGGAGTACTAGCTTCCAACTGTGCTTGTCTCTGGGGGTTTTCCAGGCCTGCTGGGTCACTCTGCTAACAACACTGTCTGCTTCTCCTTCATCAAAATCTCTATGCTTGAACCATTCGGGTGAATTCTCTCTCTTGTTGGGACTCTGACCCCTGCAACTCCTTCCTCCAAAACTGTTTCTGGGCCTTGTCTTGTAACTCACAAATGGTCACTACTCACATAGGATAGGTCCCATTTAAAGGAACACAAGGCATCCTTAAAAGAATTGGAATTACAAGTAGACTTAAGCATCCCTCAATTTCTTGGAAAGGTATGGTGTTAGATTTCTTCTGCTCCTCTTCCTACCACACTCTTTGTGGTAGGTATTAAGTACATGTTAGAGTATAATGAATATTCTTCCTTTATCCAGAACACAAGTCAGAAGTCATTAGGTTATTCCCTTAATGTCAGTGTGCAGCTTGTTTATGTGCTTGTCTTCCCTGGAAATCTATTAGCTCCACTGGATAAGGATGGGTATCTTTAGGACTTGTTCAAAATAAATGTTTCTTGAATGCATACATGTATGCAATACAGTTGGTAAGAGTTAGGGTCCATCTTGCAGCTCTAAGACAAACAAAGATTATGGGTCCCTATCCTGATCCTCTAAACTTCAAAATAGAGCAGCTATCCTTCCTGTGGTCCCAGTGGTGTACTACAGCAGATTCAGAGGTCTGATTCTCCCTTTAGTTAGCTTCCCTCTGTGCCATGTTTGGAGGACAATGGGGCATTGAGCACCTCACCCTAGCTGGGCAAGCTGCTGAGCAAAGAAGTCAGGATTCCCGACACCCAGCCCAATGCTCTCTTGACTAAACCACATGGGCTGTTTTCCTCCTCCCTGCCTTGGACCACTCAGCTCTTCTTGACTCAGACACCACTGATCTCTTTCCCGGGATACACACCCACCTGCTCCCTGGAGCCAAGTTCTGTTAGGCGTGTGGCTTTTCTTGGAATGCTCAGTCAATTTGGAGCTCTGGCTCCTCATCCCAAGTACGAGGATTTGCGTAGATGAATTCCCACCACGAGGGACTAGTGTGAGTCTCTAAGAACTCAATGTCAATGGGAGACTGTGGGTTTTCTGCAACTGCTTTACTCTGCTCACAGCTGACAGGAAGTAGAAATTCAAGTTCATAGAATATAACTCTTCTTCATAGTAAACCTATTTTAGAGCTAACTAAGGCATACAGGCCACTACTGATTTAATACAACCAGAAAACATGCAAATCTCCAAGGAGAGCCAAATGCAGCCCATGTTCACTTTTTTACTGTCTCTTCCTCCTCCTCCTCCTCCTTCTCCACCCCCTTCTCTTCAATATGCCAGTAATTTGCTGGTGCATAAAAAAGTAAACAGAAAATGAATAAGCTGTGGAATTTGGAGAATTTTTTAAGCTAGAAATCTGAAGGTGGGGGGAAGGCCACAGAAACAGGGTAAATAGTTATGGCAAATACTTTAGACCAAAATAGCCAGTATATTGCACTTGGGATATGGACCTCACTGCTGGTGAGGAGGCTACAGCAGATTAAATTAACCAAAACAGCGTTTGGAGATAGCAAAGTATGTAATTTTTTGTTATTCTTCTTCAAAAAAGGTATGATGTAAGGTTGGACTTGTCTGCACAAATATTTGAAGTTTTGCTGTCTGATGCTACCATTTCTGGGCTTTACATTAGATGTTGGTTATGAAATGTGCTTTTTCAGTGTATATGTATGATGTGTGTGTGTGTGTGTGTGTGTGTGTGTGTATCTTTTCTAGTTGAACCATGATAGTAAAAATGATTAGTGGAGTTGAAATCTGCAGCAATGTACAGATCGCTTGCTACAGTGTTTAGGATAGCTGAAATATGCAATAATTGATTTTAACATGTGCTGTAATTGGTTCCATATGCATTGCTGTCAACTGTGATGCATCATAATTAAACTGACATGTTCAAAAACTGGTCACCGAAATGAGCACTCACCGAATTTTCCAACTGTGCACAGCTGCTGCTTCTTTGCCCCTCGTTTCCCACTCAGGACCCACATTGCTGGGTTTCATTTCACCACTAGTCTTCTCCATGGAGAGGAGGAGAATTTTACCCCCTCAAATTTTAAATGACCTCCTTGAGTGAATTCAGATTCTTTCCCCACCTTCTTTTTTACATGGCTACATATTTTAACAGTGATAGATCTATATGTAATTTCCTAAGTCATCATAAATCAGATTTAAAATTGTGAATATGGTCAAGAATTTAACATAAGACACGGCAACAGATCATAAAAGTTCCATATTTTAGCCCCTTCACCTCCAATCAAACCATGCTTGAACTCTTAATAGGAAATTCACTTGGAGGAAGAAAGTGTGTGGCATACACCCACCTCCAGTCCTTATCACACAAATGAAATGTTCTTACTTGTGACCATCTGCCTTTCTTAATTCTTTGGTCATCAGAATGCTTACATGCACTCAGGATGGCCTTACCTTGATAGTCTGCTTATCTTTCTTTTCTTCTTTTGTAAAAACAACATGATACAGTTGAAAGGGCATTGAACTAGGATCTGGATATCCTGTGGTCAAGTTCCAGCCCTGTTACCTTTGATAGTGTTGGTAAAGTCCTCTGAGTGTTAGCCTTCTGCCTGGAAAAATGGAAATGATAATCCTCTTTCTATCATCTCACGGTTTGGAACAATGGATGCTATACAAACATGAGGGGATGCAGTGGTTTTTCATTTCTTGAAACCTCTATTCTGAATCAGCATGAACCATGTTTGTCTTTAGACTTTGTGTCACCATAATTTGCTGTTTTAATTTAATGAAGAACGGCTTCTCTCCCAACCCCACCCCATCCCTGAAATCACACCTCCTCTAATCCATCATGGGCCTCATACTTAACACCAGCTGCATGGGAGAAAGCTCTCCTTCACACCCCATGTGATAGCAAAATACTTAATAACAAAAGTTAGATCCATAGTTGATCAGGGTGTCATTGGTCCACAGCACTATTTCTTTGAGGAGGAGCATGGTAGACATCTCCCCATTATTTCCTTTGGGGGCACCATCCTTCTACTTATTTCAATTATGGGACACTGGTAGGGATCCATAGTTTGCTTAGAGTAAATTAGGCTTGGTCAATCATGGTGTCTTCTATGTCTGTCGATAGAACATAGTCCTAGCTCTGGCTGTATGACCAAGCTGGACCAATAGGAGTTTTTCTATAAGGTTTGATTGCCAATAGTTATGAGACAAGCTTCTCCTATATCCTAGGAAATGATCCATGAGGACATAAACCTGGTGATTCTCCATCACAAGAAGGACACCATGCTGTCCACCTCATGAAGGAAGATAAGGTTAAGTTTCACACAGGGGGAAGAGCAGAGTTGGTAGGAAATGCTAACTAATGGTCTTGGAAACTGTCAGGTGAGTGTTAGGAGGGTTCCTAACAATAGGAACACTACAGTTCCTATTGTCTTATTTCTTGGTAAAATTTCATAAGAGCCAAACTATCTGGAGTTAAAGAAGAACTGGATTGAAGAGGGATGGTGGTCCTTTATCACCCTCTGTTTTCTCAAGTATTACCCTCTGAAGGGAGGAGTCTCTATTTTGCATCCAGGTCTGTGTGCAGGGTTGACTGCTACTTAAAAGGCATCCTTCACAGGATCCCTTGACTACCAGAATGTTCCTCATCATCTCACTCCCTCATCACCACAGTCTTGGGGCCACAGGACTTGCTTATTAGTTTGAAGCAACTTTTGGATGATATGGAGTGTATCTGTGGTGGTTCTCAACCCCCCAGAGAGCTTGTGAAAACACAAATTGCTGGGTGTGACTCCTAGAGATTCTGATCCAATCCATCTGGTTGGGGTAGAGAGTCTGCATTTCTACCAAGTTTCTAGGTTAGAATGAGGTTGCTGTAATGAATGAGACTTAACGTTGAATGACTCAGGTCTTGGAACCTGAGGCAGTTCACCAAGCCTCTGTGGGCCTCATTTCAACCATCTATAATATGGTGGGTTTGATCTAGGTGATCTTTAACCTTCCTTTCAGATGCTCTAAGTCTACCAACAAATCATCAAGTTCCATTTGGGAGGATTGTACTGTCATGAGGAAGCTTCTTCTTTTCTTTTTTCCTCTTTAAGACATCTATTATTTAAAAAGACAATATCTAATTTCTGCAGAAAGAGTGGACATGGTCAGAGAGCAACAACAGAATGCGGAACATACTAGATGCTATGAATTAGAAGGCCCTGACAAATTGATCTGTCATTAAGCAGCATTTTTAATCTGAAGGTTACACTGTTTTATAATAACTTCTTCATTTATCAGGTACTAGTTCTAGAATTGAGGCAACCCCAGCTCCGTACTTTCTCAACAACAAGGAAGGACAGAGAGGGCTGAGAAAACAGTAGTGGGGACAGTAAGAGCTTAGGGCAAGGAAGAGAGAACCTCTCAACACAAAGAGTGTTTTCCCAGCCCTCCTACTGTTGCAGCCTGCACTTCCTCAGGAGATCCTATGGGTGTGCAGCCAAGAGAAGGTCTGATAGGCTACGTCTAGAACTCAAGACGAGTTGTTAGAGAAGAAATGAATTGTGTCAGCATTTAGGAGATCCTACTTAAATTTGAAAAGAAAGAGAAAAAAATATCTGAAGGGATCTTCTGAAATGGAAAAGAGAGAAAAATTTTTGAGTCTGGATTTTCTCTCTCACTCTGAGTGCTGACACAAACCACCTACGTCCTATCAGCAACATATAATGGCCATTTTATGAGTGTGAATGGGAAACTGTGGCTATAACAAGGTTTCTTTTCCCCTCCCTTAACTTTGGAGGAAGAATAAGTGATAGATGTAAAAAAAATATATAATAGTGTTTTATATACTATTTATATACTAATAGTAATTTATATAGTATAAATAATTTCTTTTCACACAAGAGCCACTTAATGATGGCTGAAAGGTATTTAAGGATGGTAATCGATAAGTATCACAGAACACTGATTAATTCATTCAATATATATGTGTTGGGTGCCCTCATACATCCCAGCAGTGAGTGAGGCACCAGAAAACCAAACCATAACAAGATCATCTCCATGTTTAAGGGGTTTCCAGTCTAGATGGGAAGAGGACAATAAACAGGCAGTTTTATTAGATCCAATAGGAATGAGCACAGAGCACATGAGAGAAGTGCAGTCGTGCAGGGTGGGAGTACCAGCAAAGACCCCTTGTGGAAAGTAATGGCCCCAAGCATGAGTGGAGTTTGAGCAAGGAAAAAATTGTTATTCTTTTCAGACTCTGCAGCAGATACAGATTCAAAGAGGTAAATTCATAAAACTCTAATAGTTTTGTATGACTGGTGGCTAAAATTGAAGCTGGAAAGGAAAACAGAGGAACCTTTGAGTTTATTTTAACACATTGGTTCAGAAAAGATTCTGATTCTCAAAAAATGTTCCTTTTTGTTGGTGGGAGGAGATGGTGGATCATGGAATGAACCATGTTTACCTGAAGCTAAGTAACTGGGTAGGTTCAGGGTTCTTTTTCTCTCCTGTTGACTCTTCTTTCTTTCCTCTACATTGCTCATGTACTTTTTTGATGCTTTGCCTCATTTTCTAGGCATGGGTGTGTCATTATGTCCATCCCTAACTCCTTCTCTTCTGGCTTTACTTTGAAGTGAACACTATACAGTCTTCTTCTAGGTAAAAATGTATTTTCCAAATAGATAGAATAAATATGAGAAAGTCTGTAGGGGAATATGATATTTAAAGGAAAAGAAGGAAAAATCAGGAGTTTCTTACAGGTTGGTGAACATTTTTTTTTTAATTTTTGGAGTAACTGGATCCTTTTCTCAAATGATGATTGATGGAATTATATTAGGCCAAATAAATTTAGGTTATTGGATTCTCTCCTCTCTGAAGGGGAAGAACCTTTTTTCAGTAGAAGAACCATTCCTGAAGGATCTAGAAACATTTTTGGCATGCTCTCTATCTTCATAGTTGTCTTTAAACATAATTCTTTCTCAGAAACAGAGTACCTACAAGGAAAAATCTATACCTTAGGGGAGTCTAACCAGTCTTGGGAATAACAAAACCTCCACCATGCTGATCATAACCACCATTATTTCCAACATAACCATCACTGCTGAATATTGAGTACTGCTTGGCATTGGGAAGGCAAATAATTTTAAATCATGAGTCCTGCCTTCAAGAGACAAGTCCTTTTGTTGGAAGGCTAACATCCACACGCAAAGATTTAATAATAAAAAATAGCTCTTGATAAGTCACTGTGGCCCAATTAATTGTTTTTAAGTTTCAGGCACATCCATTCTGTACATTTTTAGGTTTTAGAATCCAGCAAGTATTGAGTGTGTCAATGTCTGGATATGACTAACCAGAGAAGTGAGGTTTCTGTTTTAACCCTCCTTAGCATTTTGCTTTCAGCTCCAGAACTTCCAAAGGAACAACCTGATTTGGACCAAATTTGATATATTACTAGAAATTATCAAGTTACATATAACGTTCCATATGTTATTTAGACTGATATTTTGTAAAAAGTACTCTGGAATTAAGCTGAGTACAGCCTACACTATGAACACTTACTTAACCTGTGATCTGTGATTAAAGACAGGCCCCAAACAATAAATAGTCTTCCAAAATAATGTCAGAGCAACAGAGATTTGGGAAATGAACAATCAAACAGACACACCCATGAACCGATGTCTTTCCTGGCCAGGTCTGAGTTAGGGAACAGCTAGGTGAGGTGAGGAGAGCTCCTCCGAGTACCAGTCCAACAGGCTTCCAAGATATGTGACAGTTGTTTACATCAGTGCTTCTCACACTTTAATGTGCACATGAGTCCTCTGGGAATGTTTGAAATTCACTTTCAGATTCAGTGGGTCTAGGTGGACCTGAGCTTCTGGGTGGCCAACAAGCTCCCAGCCATGCTGATGTCTCCATCCTCAGACCACACACTCTGAGTAGCAAGAGTTTAGAATACAGTGAAAGATGTTAGAAGGGGCAGTATGAAAACAAGGGTCCATCTGTTCAACAAACTGCATAATCAGTAATTGGATATCAAGATGCCCAGGTAAGGTAGTTGGAAGGTAGAACAAGCTCCCCTTGAAAGAAATGAGGCCAGGCCCATCTCCAGAGGCTGCCTCTGACATTGAACCTGGCTCTACTTCAGGCCCTCGGGACATGCTAGACTCTCCCCACTGTGCAGGGTCAGGAGTTGGGTAGGCTGGATGCTATAGCAGAGGCAGTGGTGCTCTGCTGCCCCATCCTGTACATGGCTATCTCACATTAACCCACCTCAGTGGAGAAGAATCAGAAAGAAGTTTCCATGCTCCTTCCTTAGGCCACTCTCATAATGCCTAGGATCCAGCACCCTTCTGGAAAACTGAAGACCTTGACTACCTGAAGTTGTTTTATTGCTTTTTCTCCCAAATAGGAGAGAAAAGGTGAGCTCTGGTGCTTCTCAAATTTCAGTGTGCCTGCGAATCACCTGGGGAGCCTGTTAGCAGGCACTCCTGAGTCAGTGGCCTGGGTGGGATGTGATTCTTCATTCCTAGCCAGGTCCCAGGAGATGCTGAAGCTGCTGATACCAGGCTCCATTCCAGTAGCGAGAGGCAAGGAGTTTGAGTAACCATTCTCAGGCACCTTCTGAGTCAAGCAGGAGGTATCTCTCAGGTCCAAATGGGATGCCCAGGGCTGTAGGCTCCAGGGAGCTGTGCAGCTGTGTGAGATTTGAAATCTCAGTGCTCAGTGGGACAGGAGAGGGCTCAGTTAAAGGCATCATCTCCTTGCAATAAGTGCAGCAGGCCAGAATGAGTTACACACTGGTGGGTTTTCCGGGGTTTGTGGATTTGGGTGTTACTGATTTGTTAAAGGAAGAGGAAGAGTGTTGGGTTTTGAGAAGGTGTTAGAAACAAGGGAAGTAAAGTTGGTCCAAATCCCGTCAGCCCTCAGCGCCTTCCTGCCTCTTGTTGGCACATTATGAACCCCTAGGCTGATTGCCAGGTTCCCCAAGTTCAAGTGTGGAAAAATCCAACTAATCTCCTGGAAAATCTCCTGATGTGTATTTTTCTTAAAAAAAAAAAAATGGGTCAATTTTAAACTTAGTACTCTCTAACCCATGCTCAACAGCATTATCATTGTGGACACACACTGATTTTCCAGAGGGTCTCCCTTCCCTCTGGCTGAGCATTGATACCAGAAACAGAATGGAAATTATCAGGGCAAGTGAAGTACTACTAAACCATTAACTCTGTGCATTAAAAGGAAGACTGATTCTTCACGTTTTGTTTTGGCTGTCAGGTCTGATTTGAGCTTATTTCTCACTGAATATTCCATATCAAAGGCTGGGATAATAGAATTACAGGACATTAGGATTTGCAATCTGGAAGGGACCCTGGAGAACATTTAGCACTGCTTTCTCGCTTTACAAATGAGGAAAATGTACTTTTCACTCTTAAGAGCTTGAGCAGATACTCAGTTTCTGAGATGCACGTTTAAGCTCTTCCCATGTAGGGAGTTCTGTGTGTGGGTGAAAGAAGCCAAGAATAGATTTCTCCTTTTTAGTCGTCCTTGATATTGGCTTTAGCTTCATCAGAGTCTGTCATATACACCCTCTGGACAGCATGCCTTTTACAATAATATGCAAATGTCTTGGCTCCTGACATTAGTTGGAAAAGAAGTGTGATGTTTTCAGTTAAAGGACATTTTATACAGTTTAATAGCGACTGCATTTCTGGCATTTATAACAGATGTTATCCTAGTGCAGGCAACTTTTTCTAAGTAATGTAGCTGGATTTTAGCTGCTGAAATTTTCTGTATTATTTGGTGATCATATTTCATTTCAGACTTTTGAACATGACAGATTGTCCACCTGGATTTCATTTTGCCACATTTTATTGATGGCCTGACTCAGATCTTTCAAGTTTGTGCTAACTGACCTTGAAGGGGTAGCTTGTTGTTTAAATTTTATGACACAGAGACGTAAACTGCCTGCAAATTATGCAACACAATGGCGATGAACAATGAGTGTTAGAACTTCTTATTAATATTGATTGCCTAAAGTTAAGGAATTAGTAAGAACTGTTACATTGTACCCATTCCTAGGACAAAAATCCCCAATTAACTTTACTACAAGCACATGTGTAACAAGTGAGAACCACATTTTTGTTTGCAAATCCAAGCTCCACAGAGTGATATTGCACTGTTCCCCTTATGCCTTATTGTTGCTACTCTTGTTCTATAAATAATGGCTCATTTCCCTCTCCTTGTCCTGTTATTCTGAGTAACTTAATGCAACTATGCAAATCAGTGTGGACCTATCATTGAAGACCTGGATGAAAGAGGATGGAAGCTACAGAGAGAAGACAAATGAAAATACTCTACATAACCCCAGTCTGACAATGAGGAAAACATCCCCACAAACCCAACTGAAGGATATTCCTACCAAGTTCCTGAGAAGCACCCCTCAAAGACTGTCAGGTCATGAAAAACAAGGACAGTCTGAGAAGTGGTCGTGGTCCTGAGAAGGTAAAGGTGACATGACAGCTAAATTGAATGTGGTATCTGGATGGGGTTCTCAGACAGAAAAGAGGCATGAGAGAGAAAACTAAGGAAATCTGAATCAAGTATGGACTTTAGTCCATAAAGATGTATTGATATGGGTTCATTACTTGTGACAATGTGCCATCCAAGTGTACAATGTTGCCAATAGAGGAAACTGTGTTTGGGGTATATATGAACTTTCTATACTGTCTTCACTAGTTTTCTATAAATCTAAAACTGTTCTGCAATAGAGTGTACTAAAAATAATAGTTAGACATCATCATTCAGTCTCTGATGCCTCTTATTATTGAAATAGAATTATAAAAGCTGACATCAAGTGAGTGTCTTGTTCTGTCAGGCTTTCACCTCCATCATTGTGTTCAGTCCTCAGAAAAATTCTATGATGTATTTATTATTATCTTCAATTCACAGCTTTGAAAATGGAGAAACTGAGGTTCAGAGAGAATCATCTCTTTTTTGTTCACTGAAATTCTCTGGCTTAAAAGTGGCAGGGCTAGAGGACGCCTAGGTGGCTCAGTCAGTTAAGTGTCTGCTTTTGGCTCAGGTCATGATCCCAGGGTCCTGGGACTGAGTCCCACATCAGGCTCCTTGCTCAGTGGGGAGCCTGCTTCTCCCTCTGCCTGCCATGACCCCTGCTTGTGCTTTCTCTCTCTCTGATAAATAAATAAATAAATAAATAAATAAATAAATAAATAAATAAATAAATAAAATCTTAAAAAAAAAAAAGGTGGTAGGGCTGCATTTTGAACACTTGTTCATCTCACTCTATGGCTCACATTTATTTCAATTCCCCATTCAGTCCCCAGAATCATGACCTCAAGAGATGAGGCAGAGGTTGGGGAAAATGGGAAGGGACAGGGGGATAGGGAGGGCAGGCCATAGGGAACTCAGCAGCTCTGAGTCAGGCTTCCAGAGCCATGAGAGTTTCCTGAGGAGGCTCCTTCAGCCTCTATTTTTCCAAAGAGCTAAGGTCCAGTCAATGCTAGATGAGCTTTCCTATTCCCCTGGATTTCATGCAACAAATGTTAAAAAAGAAATTCTCCCTGCAGTGACTATAGGTGCAGCCCCATTATGCAGAGGAGTATTTTCTGGCCCTGGCAGCAACTCTGACTTAATTGGAAGTAAGTCCAGACGACTTCAGGGGATCCAAGTGTAGCCATGTTGCTTCTTCTTCCAGAACCTCCAACTAGAGTTGCACATCTGGGTCACTGGTGAGCCTAAGAATGTCCAGATCCTTGGGCCCTGAGATTCTGACTCAGTAGATAAAAGGAAAGCCCATAAATCTGTATTAGAACTGCTTCTTGATGTTGTAACAGTTTTAACTATTCTTAATATGAACCTCAGAAGATCCACTCCTATTCTTGCCTGAAAGGAGTGTCAACGCCCCCACACCTCAACATTGTTGGCTCTTGAGTAATTCACTGACTAGACTAGGAGTCCACAAACTATACTTGTGGCTAAATGTCCCATAACTCCACCTATTTTGTAAATAAAGTTTTATTGGACACAAGCATGATATTTGTTTACTTTAGTCTATGGTTGCTTTCTTTCTACTATGGCATAGTTGGGGAGTTGTGACAGTCTGAGGTAATTATGTATCCCTTTACAGAGAAAGTTTATTGACCTATGGTGTAGAGGAAAGAAAGGTATATGGATTAAATAATTAGTCACAGTGAAAGGGAAAGGGAGTCCATCTGCTCTCAAGCCTCATTGTACCTCAGGAACTCCTGGAGTGCTTATTGAAAAATACCCACCCTGGGGGAGGAGCAAGATGGCAGAGGAGTAGGACCCTAAATTTCATCTGGTCCCAGGAATTCAACTAGATAGGGATCAAACCATTCTGAACACCTATGAACTCAACAGGAGATCGAAGAAAAGAATAGCAGCAACTCTCTGAATAGAAAAGCGACCACTTTCTGGAAGGTAGGACATGTGGAGAAGTGAATCCGAGGCAATATTCGGGAAGCCTGATGGCCTCCATCAGCTGCTACTGGCAAGTAATAGAGCCCAGAGCACAAAATCGGAACTTTTAGAAGTCAGCTCCGCTAAGGGATGTAGCTCCAGTGGCTAAGCGAGGGGTGGAACCCTTGCTGGGACAGTGTGGACTCAGGACCCTTGGGGTCAAAGAAGGACTGGAGGTGCCTGAGAGTGGTAGAGCTCCCAGGTATCGGAGCAGGGAAGCTGGCTGCAGAGATGGAGCTGAGGAGTGGGATCTCAGCTCAGGGTTGCCATAGACCCTGATCCATGGCACAGTTGGGCCACTGCTCTTCCAGCAGGGACCCAACAAGTGGCAGATCCAGGGAGACTCCCCTTCCTCCCCTGGGAGGAGTGGTGCGGGAGCACACTGCAGGGATGTGCTGGGTTTGGAGACTCCACACGGGGTCGTGTGCCAGAGATAGAAATGCTTGGTCACAGGCTGGGTGAGCACGGAGAGTGGCCAGAGACTGGGGAGACGGGAGTGACGGACTGCATTTCTCTGGGGGCTCACTGAGAAGTGAAGGCCCGAGTTCTCAGCTCCTCCAGGGTGGAGATTGGGAGGCCGTAATTTTCACTTTCCTCCTCCAAAGCTGTACAGAAAGCTTGCAGGGAACAAAAGCTACAGAGAGCAAACTCGAGCAGATGACTTAGCCCCGACCTGGCAACGGTGAGGCAATTCAGCCTCCGGCAAAGACATCTGGAAACCATGGCAACAGGCCCCTCACCCAGAAGATCAGCAAGAACAGCCAGCCAAGACCAAGTTTACCAATGAATGAGAATGGCAAAACTCCAGTGCTAGGGGAATACTACACATAGAATTCATGGCTTTCTTACCATGATTCTTTAGTCTTTCAAACTTAAATTTTTTAACATTCTTTTTCTTTCTTTTTTTTTTTTGAATTTTTCTTTTTCCCTTTTTCAACCAATATCTTATCAATCCCTTTTTTAAAAAATATTTTTCATTTTTCATTTTTAGAGTCATATTCTATCCCTTCATAGTAGTTACCCTTATTTTTGGTGTGTATATATATATATATATATTAAAATTTTGGGATACAGTTTCTTCTCATAGATCAAAATATACATTAAATCTCTAGTGTATGATTTGTTCTAGTCTCCTGCCTGATCACATTCTCTCCCCCTTTTTTTTAATCCTCTTCTTTCTTTTTTCAACCAACTTCTTATCTTATCAATTTCTTTTATAAAATCTTTTATAATTTTCACCTTTACAGTCATATTCCATCCCTTCATCTTATTAACCCTTATTATTGTACATATATAAGTTTTTCTTTCTTTAAAATTTTGGGAGGCACTTTCTTCTAACAGACCAAAATACACCCAAAATCTAGTGTGTGGCATTGATCTATGCACCAGCCTGATCATATTTGATCATATTCTGTTTTTATATTTGTTCTGTTTTTGTTTGTTTTTATCTTTCTTTTTCTTTTTCTTTTTCTTTCTTTCCATTTATTTTCACCCAGTTTCAGGTCTTTTCTGATTTGTTCAGAGTATATTTTCTGGGGACGTTGTTACCCTGTTAGCATTTTGTTCTCTCATTCATCTATTCTCTTCTGGACAAAATGACAAGAAGGAAAAAATCACCTCAACAAAAAGAACAAGAGGTAGTACCTACTGCCAGGGACCTACTCAGTATGGACATTAGTATGATGTCAGATCTAGAGTTTGGAACCATCATTTAAAGATACTAGCTGGGCTTGAAAAAAGCATGGAAGTTATTAGAGAAACCCTTTCTGGAGAAATAAAAGAACTAAAATCTAACCAAGTCAAAATCAAAAAGGCTATTAATGAGGTGCAATCAAAAATGGGGGCAGTAACTGCTAGGATAAATGAGGCAGAAGAGAGAATCAGTGATATAGAAAACCAAATCATGGAAAATCAAGAAGCTGAGAAAAAGAGAGATAAACAACTACTGGATTACGAGGGCAGAATTCGAGAGATAAGTGATATCATAAGATGAAACAACATTAGAATAATTGGGATTCCAGAAGAAGAAGAAAGAGAGAGGGGGGCAGAAGGTATATTGGAGCAAATTATAGCAGAGAACTTCCCTAATTTGGGGAAGGAAACAGGAATCAAAATCCAGGAGGCACAGAGAACCCCATTCAAAATCAATAAAAATAGGTAAACACCCTGACATCTAATAGTAAAACTTACGAGTCTCAGAGACAAAGAGAAAATCCTGAAATCAGCTCGGGAGAAGAGATATATAACCTAAAATGGTAGAAACATTAGATTGGCCACAGACCTATCCACAGAGACCTGGCAGGCCAGAAAGGACTGGCAGGATATATTCAGAGCACGAAATGAGAAAAATATGCAGCCAAGAATACTATATCCAGCTAGACGGTCATTGAAAATAGAACGAGAGATAAAAACCTTCTAGGACAAACAAAAACTAAAGGAATTTGCAAACACAAAACCAGCCCTACAAGAAATATTGAAAGGGGTCCTCTAAGCAAAGAGAGAGCCTAAAAGCAACATAGAACAGAAAGGAACACAGACAATACACAGTAACAGTCACCTTACAGGCAATACAATGGCACTAAATTCCTATCTTTCAATAGTTACCCAGAATGTAAATGGGCTAAAAACCCCAATCAAAAGACACAGGCTATCAGATTGGATTAAAAAACAAGACCCATCCATATGCTGTCTGCAAGAGACTCATTTTAGACCCAAAGACATCCCCAGATTCAAAGTGAGGGGGTAGAAAACCATTTACCATGCTAATGGAAACTAAAAGAAAGCTGGGGTGGCAATCCTTATATCAGACAAATTAGATTTTAAACCAAAGTCTATAATAAGAGATGAGGAAGGACACTATATCCTACTGAAAGGGTCTATCCAACAAGAAGATTGAACTATTGTAAATATCTATGCCCCTAACATGGGAGCAGCCAATTATATAAGCCAATTAATAACAAAATCAAATAAACACATCGACAACAATACAATAATAGTAGGGGACTTTAACACCCCCCTCACTGAAATGGACAGATCATCTAAGCAAAAGATCAACAAGGAAATAAAGACTTTAAATGACACACTGGACCAAATGGACTTCACAGACATATTCAGAACATTCCATCCCAAAGCGATGGAATACACATTCTTCTCTAGTGGCCATGGAACATACTGCAGAATAGATCACATCCTAGGTCACAGATCAGGTCTCAACCAGTACCAAAAGATTGGGATCATTCCCTGACTATTTTCAGACCACAATGCTTTGAAACTAGAACTCAATCACAAGAGGAAAGTCGGAAAGAACTCAAATACATGGAGGCTAAGCATCCTACTAAAGAATGAATGGGTCAACCAGGAAAGTAAAGAAGAATCAAAAAAATTCATGGAAACCAATGAAAATGAAAACACAGCTATTCAAAATCTTTGGGGTGCAGCAAAGGCAGTCCCAAGAGGAAAGTATATAGCAATACACTTTCTCAAGAAACAAGAAAGGTCTCAAGTACACAACCAAACCTTATACCTAAAGGAGCTGAAGAAAGAACAGCAAATAAAGCCTAAACCCAGCAGGAGAAGAGAAATAATAAAGATCAGAGCAGAAATCAATGAAATAGAAACCAAAGGAACAATAGAACAGATCAACGAAAGTAGGAGCTTGTTCTTTGAAAGAATTAACAAGATTGATAAACCCCTGGCCAGAGTTATCAAAAAGAAAGGAGAAATGACCCAAATCAACAAAATCAAGAATGAAAGAGGAGAGATCACAATCAACACCAAAGAAATACAAACAATTATAAGAACATATTATGAGCAACTCTATGTGAGGAAGTTAGATAATCTCGAAGAAATAGAGGCATTCCTAGAGATGTATCAACTACCAAAACTGAACCAGGAAGAAATAGAAAACCAGAACAGACCTATAACCACTAAGGAAATTGAAGCAGTCATCAAAAATCTCCCAAAAAACAAAAGCCCAGGGCCAAATGGCTTTCCAGGGAATTCTACCAAACATTTCAAAAAGAATTAATACCTATTCTTTTGAAACTGTTCCAAAAATAGAAATGGAAGGAAAACTTCCAAACTCGTTTTATGAGGCCAGCATTACCTTGATCCCCAAACCAGAGAAAGACCCCATCAAAAAGGAGAATTATAGACCAATATCTTTGACCAACATGGATGCAAAAATTCTCACCAAAATACTAGCCAATAGGATCCAACAGTACATTAAGAGGATTATTCACCACAACCAAGTGGGGTTTACCCCGGGGCTGCAAGTTTGGTTCAACATCCGCAAATCAATCAACGTGATACAATACATTAACAAAAGAAAGAACAAGAACCATATGGTCCTCTCAATAGATGCAGAAAAACATTTGACAAAGTACAGCATCCTTTCTTGTTCAAAACTCTTCAGAGTATAGGCATAGATTTGTTTAGAGTATATTTTCTAGGGACGTTGTTACCCTGTTAGCATGTTGTTCTCTCATTCATCTATCTCTTCAATATCCTAAATATCTCAATATCCTAAATATCCTCAATATCCTAAAAGCCATCTATGAAAAACCCACAGTGAATATCATACCTCAATATCCTAAAAGCCATCTATGAAAAACCCACAGTGAGTATCATTCTCAATGGGGAAAAGCTGAGAGCTTTCCCCCTAGGTCAGGAACACGGCAGGGATGTCCACTATCACCACTGCTATTCAACATAGTATTAGAAGTCCTAGCCACAGCAATCAGAGAACAAAAAGAAATCAAAGGCATCCAAATTAGCAAAGAAGAAGTCAAACTCTCACTCTTTGCAGATGATATGATACTTTATGTGGAAAATCCAAAAGACTCCACCCCAAAACTGCTAGAACTCATACAAGAATTCAGCAAAGTGGCAGGATATACAATCAATGCACAGAAATCAGTGGCATTCCTATACACCAACAACAAGACAGAAGAAAGAGAAATTAAGGAGTCGATCCCATTTACATTGCACCCAAAACCATAAGATCCCTAGCAATAAATCTAACCAAAGAGATAAGGAATCTGTACTCAGAAAACTATAAAATACTCATGAAAGAATTGAGGAAGACACAAAGAAATGGACAAACATTCCATGCTCATGGATTGGAAGAAAAATTATTGTGAAGATGTCAATGCTACCTAGAGCAATCTACACATTTAATGCAGTCCCTATGAAAATACAACCCACTTTTTTCAAAGAAATGGAACAAATAATCCTAAAATTTTATGGAACCAGAACAGACCCCGAATAGCCAGAGGAATGTTGAAAAAGAAAAGCAAAGCTGGCGGCATCACAATTCCGGACTTCCAGCTCTATTACAAAGCTGTAATCGTCAAGACAATGTGGTACTGGCACCAAAACAGCCACATAGATCGATGGAACAGAATAGAGAGTCCAGAAATGGACCCTCAACTCTATGGTCAACTAATCTTCGACAAAGCAGGAAAGAATGTCCAATGGAAAAAAGACAGTCTCTTCAAGAAATGGTGTTGGGAAAATTGGACAGCCACATGCAGAAGACTGAAACTGGAACATTTCCTTACACCACACACAAAAATAGACTCCAAATGGTTGAAAGACCTCAGTGTGAGACAGGAGTCCAACCAAATCCTAAAGGAGAACACAGGCAGCAACCTCTTTGACCTCAGCCACAGCAACATCTTCCTAAAAACATGGCCAAAGACAAGGGAAGCAAGGGCAAAAATAAACTATTGGGACTTCATCAGGATAAAAAGTTTTTGCACAGCAAAAGAAACAGTCAACAAAACCAAAA
>NC_058412.1:91314818-91374746 GCF_002201575.2 Neomonachus schauinslandi | reverse complement strand
TTTTGGTTTTGTTGACTGTTTCTTTTGCTGTGCAAAAACTTTTTATCTTGATGAAGTCCCAGTAGTTCCTTTTGGCCCTTGCTTCCCTTGCCTTTGGCGATGTTTCTAAGAAGAAGTTGCTTCGGCTGAGGTCAAAGAAGTTGCTGCCTGTGTTCTCCTTTAGGATTTGGAAGGACTCCTGTCTCACACTGAGGTCTTTCAACCATTTGGAGTCTATTTTTGTGTGTGGTGTAAGGAAATGGTCCAGTTTCAGTCTTCTGCATGTGGCTGTCCAATTTTCCCAACACCATTTGTTGAAGAGACTGTCTTTTTTCCATTGGACATTCTTTCCTGCTTTGTCGAAGATTAGTTGACCATAGAGTTGAGGGTCCATTTCTGGGCTCTCTATTCTGTTCCATCGATCTATGTGGCTGTTTTGGTGCCAGTACCATACTGTCTTGATGATGACAGTTTGGTAATAGAGCTGGAAGTCCGGAATTGTGATGCCGCCAGCTTTGCTTTTCTTTTTCAACATTCCTCTGGCTATTCGGGGTCTTTTCTTCTTTTTTTTTTTTTAAAGATTTTATTTATTTATTTGACAGAGAGAGACATGGTGAGAGAGGGAACACAAGCAGGGGGAGTGGGAGAGGGAGAAGCAGGTTTCCCGCAGAGCAGGGAGCCCGATGTGGGTCTCGATCCCAGGACCTTGGGATCATGACCTGAGCTGAAGGCAGATGCTTAACGACTGAGCCACCCAGGCACCCCAATTTGGGGTCTTTTCTGGTCCCATACAAATTTTAGGATTATTTGCTCCATTTCTTTGAAAAAAGTGGATGGTATTTTGATGGGGATTGCATTGAATGTGTAGATTGCTCTAAGTAGCATTGACATCTTCACAATAACTGTAAGTGGGATCAACTCCTTAATTTCGCTTTCTTCTGTCTTGTCGTTGGTGTATAGGAATGCCACTGATTTCCGTGCATTGATTTTATATCCTGCCACTTTACTGAGTTCCTGTATGAGTTCTAGCAATTTTGGGGTGGAGTCTTTTGGGTTTTCCACATAAGGTATTGTATCATCTGCAAAGAGTGAGAGTTTGACTTCTTCTTTGCTGATTTGGATGCTTTTTATTTCTTTTTGTTCTCTGATTGCTGTGGCTAGGACTTCTAATACTATGTTGAATAGCAGTGGTGATAGTGGATATCCCTGCCGCATTCCTGACCTTAGGGGGAAAGCTCTCAGTTTTTCCCCATTGAGAATGATATTCACTGTAGGTTTTTCATAGATGGCTTTTAGGATATTGAGGTAGGCACCTCTATTCCTATACTCTGAAGCATTTTGATCAAGAAAGAAGCTGTACTTTGTCAAATGCTTTTCCTGCATCTATTGAGAGGATCATATGGTTCTTGTTCTTTCTTTTGTTAATGTATTGTATAACGTTGATTGATTTGTGGATGTTGAACCAACCTTGCAGCCCAGGGATAAATCCCACTTGGTCGTGGTGAATAATCCTTTTAATATATACTAAGCAAATCAGAAGAGACCTGAAATCGGGGGTGAAGAAAGGGAAAGAAGGAAAAAGGAAAAAAAAAAAAGAAGGAACAAAACAGAATATGATCAAATATGATCAGGCTGGTGCATAGATCAGTGCCATACACTAGATTTTGGGTGTATTTTGGTCTGTTAGAAGAAAGTGTCTCCCAAAATTTTAAAGAAAGAAAAATTTATATATGTACAAAAATAAGGGTAAATATGATGAAGGGATGGAATATGACTGTTAAGGTGAAAAATATAAAAGATTTTATAAAAGGAATTGATAAGTTAAGAAGTTGGTTGAAAAAAGAAAGAGGAAGAATTAAAAAAAAGGGTGGGGGGAGAGAATGTGATCAGGCAGGAGACTAGAACAAAGCCATACACTAGAGATTTAGGGTATATTTTGGTCTGTTAGAAGAAACTGTATCCCACAATTTTTAAGAGAGAACAACTTATATATATATATATACCAAAAATAAAGTTAACTACTATGAAGGGATAGAATATGACTCTAAAAATGAAAAATAAAAAAGATTTTTTTAAAAAGGGATTGATAAGATGTTGTTGAAAAAGGGAAAAAGACAAATTAAAAAAAAAAAGAAAAGAAAAGAAATCAACTTTGAAAGACTAAAGAATCAGAGGGAAAAAAGCTATGAATTCTATGTGCTGCATTCCCCTAGTGCTGGCATTCTGCCATTCTCATTGATGATAAACTTGGTCTTGGCTGGCTGTTCTTGCTGATCTTCTGGGAGAAGGGCCTGTTGCAGTGATTCTCAAATGTCTTTGCCGGAGGTGGAATTGCCCTGTCCTTTCCGGGGCCGGCCTAATAATCTGTTTGGGTTTGCTCTCGGGAGCTTTTGTTCCCTGTAAGCTTTCCATACAGCTTTGGAGGACAAGAGTGAAAATGGTGGCCTCCTAGTCTTCATCCTGGAGGAGCTGAGAACTCGGGGCCCCACTCTTCAGTGAGCCCCCAGAGAAAAGCAGTCAGTCACTCCCCTTTCCCTGGTCTCCCACCGCCCTCTGTGCTCACCCAGCCTGTGACCGAGCATTTCTATCTCTGGCACATGACCCCGTGTGGAGTCTCCAAACCCAGCAGATTCCTGTGGTGCACTTCCGCTCTGCTCCTCCCGGGGTGGAAGGGGAGTCTCCCTGGATCTGCTGCTTTTTGGGTCCCTGCTTCCAGAAAGTGGTCGCTTTTCTGTTCAGAGAGTTGCTGCTATTCTTTTCTTTGATCTCCTATTGAGTTCATCGGTGTTCAAAATGGTTTGAACCTTATCTAGCTGAATTCCTGGGACCAGACGAAATTTAGGTCTCCTACTCCTCCGCCATCTTGTTCCTCTCACCTCGTGATGCTGTTTTTAATTTCAAATTCTGTTTGTTCATTGCTGGTTTTTAGGGAAGCATTTGACTTTTATATATTAACCTTATATCCTGAAACCTTGGTATTATCAGTTACTAGCTCCCGCAGGGTTTTTGTTGTTGTTGTTGTTGTTGATTCTTCCAGATTTTCTACATAGACATTTATGTCATTTGTGAATAAAGACAGTTTTATTTCTTCATTCTCAATCTGTATACCTTTTGTTTCCTTATCTTATTACATTAGCTAGGACTTCCAGTATATTGAAAAGGAGTGGTGGGAGGGGACATTCTTGCTTTGTTCCTGATCTTAGTGGGGAACTTCAAGTTAGTCATCATTAATATGATGTTAGCTATAGGCTTTTTGTAGATATTCTTTATCAAGGTGAGGAATTTCCCCCTCTATTTTTATTTTGCTAAGAGTATTTATCTTTAATGAGTGTTGGATTTTGTCAAATGCTTTTCTGCATTTATTAATATGATCATATGATTTTTTTTTTTAGCCTATTGGTAAAGGGTTACATATTATTTATTTTTGAATGTTGAACCAGCCTTCCATATCTGGGATAATTCCACTTGGTTGTGGTATATAACTACTTTTATATTTTATTGGATTAAATTTTCTAATATTTTGCTGATGATTTTTGCATCTATGTTCATGAGAGATATTAGTCTGTAGTTTTCTTTTCTTGTAATGTCTTTGTCTGGTATTTGTATTAGAGTAATCGTGGCCTTATACAGTAAGTTAGGAACTATTCATTCTGCTTTTCTTGTATGAAACAAATTGTAGAGAATGGATATAATTTATTCCTTAAATGTTTGGTAGAATTTGCCAGTGAATCCATCTGGGCCCAGTGCTTTCTGTTTGGAAGATTATTATTGATTCAATTTCTTTAATATATATATGTCTATTCAGATAGTCTATTCTGGGAATTTTGGCAGATTGTATCTTTCAAGTAATTAGTCCATCTCAGGTAGATTATCATATTTGTGGGCATAGAGTTGTGTATTACCCTTTTACTGTCTATAGAATTTATAGTAACATCCCCTCTTTCATTCCTAACATTAGTAATTTGTGTCTTTTCACTTTTTTTCTTAGTTAAACTTACTGTTTATCAATTTTATTGATCTTTAAAAAAACAGCTTTTGATTTTATTGATTAGCTTTATCAAGTTCCTGTTCTCAATTTCAAAATTAATTTCATTACTCTCTGCTCTAATTATTTTTTCTTCCACTTATTTTAGACTTAACTTGCTCTTCTTTTTCTAGTTTCCTGAGTGGAAACTTAAATTATTGATTTTAGATTTTTCTTCTTTTCTGATATATTTATTCAATGCTATAGATTTCCCTCTAAGTACTGCTTTCACTGCATCACACAAATTTTGATGTTCTGTTTTCATTTTTTAAATTACTCTTGATATTCCTTCCTTGACAAATGTGTTATTTAGTGTGTTGTTTAATCTCCATGTATTTTGGGATTTTTCAGTTATCTTTCAGTTATTGATTTTTATTTTATTTGCATTGTGGTCTTAGAGCAGGAATTTTATGATTTCTGCTTTGTTTTTGTTTTTTTTTTACACTTGTCATGGTGTGTTTTATGGTTCAGAATGATCTATCTTGGTGAATGTTCCTTATGAACTTGAGAAAGATGTTTATTCTGTTATGTTGGATAGTCTACAGATGTTGATTATACTCAGTTGATTGATGGTGTTGTTAAGTTCAGCTATGTTCTTACTGATATTTTGACGGCTGCTCCTATTCATTTCTGATAGAAGGCTGTTGAACTCTTCAACTATAATAGTGGATTCATCTCTTTCTCCTTGCAGCTCTATTAGTTTTTGCATTGTGTAGTTTAACACTCTGTTGCTAGGCACATACACATTAAAGATAGTTATGACTTATTGGGGAAATTGACATTTATCATTATGTAGTGCCCTTCTTTGACCCTGATAACTTTTCTTGCTTTGAAGTCTGCTGTCTGGAATTAATATAGCTATTCCTGTTTTCTTTTGATTAATGTTAACATGCTATATTTTCTTCACCTATTTACTTTTTTAAAAAAAGATTTATTTATGGGCGCCTGGGTGGCTCAGTTGGTTAAGCGACTGCTTTCGGCTCAGGTCATGATCCTGGAGTCCCTGGATCGAGTCCCGCATCGGGCTCCCTGCTTGACAGGGAGCCTGCTTCTCCCTCTGACCCTCCCCCCTCTCATGTGCTCTCTCTCTCTCTCATTGTCTCTGTCTCAAATAAATAAATAAAATCTTTAAAAAAAAGATTTATTTATTTACTTAAGAGAGAAAGGGAGGGAGGGAGGGAGGGAGGGGAGAATCTCATCACCACCCCCACCCCCCGAGTGTGGTGCCTAACATGGAATTTAATTTCACAACCCTGAGATTATGACCTGAGACAAAATCCAAAGTTGGACACTTAACCGACTGAGCCAGCCAGGTGTCCCCCATCCATTTGCTTTTAACTTATATGTGTCTTAATATTTAAAGTCGGTTTCTTGTAGACAACCTATAGTTGGTTCTCGGTTTTTGATCCACTCTGACAATCTCTGTCTTTTATTAGTGCACTCATTGATTATTGATACAATTAGATTATTGATATAATTGGATTAATATCTGTCATATTGATTCAAAGAGGTTATTGATGTAATTGAATTAATATCTACCATATTCATTACCGTTTCCTATTTGTTGCCCTTTTCTTTGTTCCTATTTTTGTCTTCCACTTTTTCTGTATTTTGTGGTTTTAATTGTGTATTTTATAGATTCCATTTTTTATCTCCTTTCTTAGCTTATCAGTTATGCTTCTTTTAAAAAATTTTTAGTAGTTGTCTTAGTGTTTTCAATATACATTTATAACAAATTCAAATCCATTTGAATTAAATACTATATCACTTCATAGGTAGTGTGAGTACCCTATAATAACAAAGTAACATTTTATTTCACTTATTCCTTTTCTGATGCTCTTCCTTTCTTTATTTAGATCCAAATGTCTGTCCTATATAATTTTCCTTTTTTCTAAAGAATCTCTCAATATTCTTTCAAGGCAGGCCTACTGGCAACAAATTCCCTCAATTTTTGTTTGTCAGAGAAAGGATTTCTCCTTCACTTTTTCTGCCAGAATTACAGGTGATTTTTCTCTGATATTTACTGTGGGAACCTGGTTTAACTCCTGGAGGTAAATCCTGTAATATATGGGGTCCCTCTATGACTGGGTCCCCTTGAGTTTTTAACTCAAGAGTTTTTAGCTCTTGGAGCTTTCAGCAATTCTTCAATTACAGTTCAGGTTTCCCATCCCTGGTACTTGTTCCCATGATGGTTTTCACTTGTGAGTCTCTGCTCTGGTAGCTGCATTCACTTTTTCCAGAGCAAGAGGTCTAGGAAAGAAAGAGAGAGAGAGAGGATGCAATGCTTTATAACCTTATTTATTTCAGAAATAACATACCATCATTTCTATCATATGCTTTAGTCACACAGACCAACTCTGGGAAGAGATGGAAGGAGACACAAGGGTATGAATTCCAAGAGGCCGAGATCACTGAGGACCATCTCAGAAGCTGACTATCACAAACACTATACAATTATTGGTCTGGGAAGGAATGTGAAAGTCAACTATAAGAAAGTTGACTTGTCCCAGTACCTCACAATTGCCACACTTTGCCAGGAGTTGAAAATGCAGAGTGAGGATGAATGCTATGTTCCACTTCTTCATCTTACTGAGAAAGAAATAGGGGTGCTTCACTACAAAGTGGCTCATCCATCTACAGTCACATGGAAGGAAGGACAATTCAGGCTCTTATCATCATTCTTATTCCACTGATCTGCCAATGAGATAAGGTGATCTCATAATGTTTTCACATCATGATCAATGTAATGATTTCCATACTGCACAGAGAATCCAAAGCAAGGCAAAGGAAAATGGACTGAGTCACCCCATGAAACCAAGTCAGTGTTTCAGCTTCTATGCTCAGTCTCTCATCCTTGCTGAGACTGGATAGCATATCTTAGTTATGACAAATAAACAGCAATTTAAATTTTAAACATGATTTCTTCTCTTAGCTATGAGAGGGACACATCCAAAGAGAAACTCAAAACATGTCAGGAGAGACATAAAAACCTTTGCTTCCTAATGGACAAATTTACGATGCTTCAAATGCTTTCAGTTTGTAACAAGTTAAAAATAGATGTACATGTCCATCTGTTTTTTTTTTTAAATCTATATATATATTTTTTTTTTTGCAGTATGACTTCCTTGCTTTAGGAAGAAAAACAAATGTGTGCATTATGAAAATATAGATTATAAATGTCTAGGGATGTAATTATTGGACCATTTTCCTTCAAATGCAATAGTATGAAGTTAATAAAAAAAAGTTGTAGTTCCTGAAAAATTACTTTTTATATTAATGCCCTGTTTAAAAAAAAAAAAAACAAACTTCTTTTGTACAGTTCTGCCTAATTAAAACAATATATGAAACCTTGCTAGATGCTCTGGCAGAGCCATGTCTCCAAGGTGATGACATTTCTGTCCAGCTACCACTAATGGGGGTGGAAGGCATCTAGAGTCAGTGTGCTTTTCTGATTTTAGTGTAGCCTGAAATTAACTTGGGGTAAAGAAAAATCACAGGGAAGGCCAAGGACAAGTGTAAGTAGCTCTGGCCACAGTGAAGCGAGGATAGAGGGGTCTTAATTTTCAGGACAATCATTGGGAGCAATCATATGTCTTCTTGAGTTGTCTTGGGAAGCAGAGAAATGTCTTAGGATTCAAAGAAAATCCTAAATAATCTGAGAACAGAATATTCACAGACAGATTTTCTTATTAAATCAAGACTCCTGCTCTGTCACATACTCACAACATCATTCTCAGTCTGATATTTACCCCAAGTGGGCCTGTTTTAGCTTAGTTCTTAGGTTCCAGTTATTGGGTTCCCTGACTGAAGTCATAACTCATGGAGTTTTACTGCTGTGTGGGGTGCTGTTTAACCTGGACTAGATTCACCATAAGCATTTTTTTGAAATAGTCCAAGAAGAGGCTAAAAGTCACAACATGGTCTGGAAAACACAAGTCCCCTTTCAATGACCTACCAGAGCTTCACTTAACCAGAGGATTTGTCAGTGAGCAGCATAGGGTCAGACTTTTAGTGTGTTTGGGTCACTATAACAAAACACTACAGACTGGATCACATAGGAACCACAGATTTACTTCTCACAGTTCCAGAGGCTGAGAAGTTCACTATCAAGGTAATGACATGTCAAGAGAACCTATTGAGAGCCTTTTTTCTGGTTCATAGGAGGTGTCTTCTTGCTGTGTCCTCCACATGGTAGAAGGGGGCCTCTTTCTTTTTTTTTTTTTTAAAGATTTTATTTATTTATTTGACAGAGAGATAGAGAGAGAGAACAGGTAGGCAGAGAGGCAGGCAGAGGGAGAGGGAGAGGCAGGTTCCCCGCCGAGCAGGGAGCCCGATGCGGGACTCGATCCCGGGGACCCTGGGATCATGACCTGAGCCGAAGGCAGCCGCTTAACCAACTGAGCCACCCAGGCGCCCCAAGGGGGCCTCTTTCTTAAAGCACTAATACCATTCATGAAGTTTCCACCCTCATAGTTTAAGGCACCTCCCAAGGGCTCCACCTCTTAATACCATCACAACAGGCATTAGGATTTGAAAATATGAATTTCGGTGGAGCACATACATTCAGACCTTAGTACAGAGATGTTTGAAGAAAAGATATAGCAGAGGAAACTGTGGGAGTGTGAGGTAAAATATCTACATTTTGTCTACTGTGCATCATTTCTGTATAATTATGGTGCTTAAGTCAGAGGATGAGTGTCAAATTAACATGCAAATATTGAAACTGCATGATCTGTAAATCAACATATTTTTGCAGGAATTCTATTTAATGCAGTTTTACATCAGGTATGCTTCAGTTTGAAACTCCTAATTAATAAGTGAATACTCATTAATTTTTAGTATGGTGTTACATGAAGACAAGTATTAATGTTTTCTTGTAAAAAAAATAGTAACAAAATACAGACAATGAGTCAAATTTTGGCCAATTTGGAAATAATATTTCTGTGTAAATGAACTTTATAGTTTAATAGATGAATTGGACAATATATTTCTTTGGTTGAATAGTTCCCTTCAAAATCACATAAAAGGATTATACATATGTTGGTAGAAATAACCCATAGAACTAAGTAACACATAAAAGCCTTCCTACAACAGAAGATGGTTATGCTATAAATAGTTTAAGATGAGCTTTCCTTTGAGTGACTATTTTGTTATCTGGTATTAAATAATTTCTATTCAGTAACTTAGGTTCTGTTCTCTATACTGAATATTGTGTTTTCACTTAGAGTAAACCTGATTTTAAAAAGAAATGGTAAAAAGTGTTGTTGCTGTTAGTTTCATTTTGTAAATAAATATTAACCCAAAGCATAAAATTTCTCTTTGAACTACAGACTTCAAATGAGAGAAATGCTCCAAGTCACAACTCATTTGTACATGTGGTTGCCCACTCAAATGTCTTTATAACACATATGTATTGTAATAGACATTTAAATAAATAAATAAAATATATCAGTGCAATATCAAATACAAATATATGCACATGTGATACATGCATACTTATTCAGTCCAAGTGTGTTGGGACATCTCTTAAAACATTCTGAGTTTACTAAGATTGTCTGTTTTTAGACTATCTAAAGCCATAGGCATTTATTTAGATATAATTAAATTATCTGGCATTCATGATATTTGTCTGTAATGAATTAAATATGGTTATTTATGTGAAAAATCCAAAAAAGATAATGGAGACTTTTTATAATTAAGACACTATTACTCAAGGAGGAGCAAGATGGCAGAGGAGTAGGAGACCTAAATTTCGTCTGGTGCCAGGAATTCAGTTAGATAGGGATCAAACCATTCTGAACACCAATGAACTCAAAAGGAGATCAAAGAAAAGAATAGCAGCAACTCTCTGAACAGAAAAGCGACCACTTTTTGGAAGGTAGGACATGAGGAGAAGTGAATCTGAGGCGATATTTGGGAGGATAGATGGCGGGGGAGGGGGCCTCCATTGGCCACTTCTGGCGAGTGACAGAGAGCAGAGCACAAAATCGGAACTTTTAGAAGTCTGCTCTGCTGAGAGATGTCGCTCCAGTGGCTAAGCAGTGGGTGGACCCCTAACAGGGACAGTGTGGTCTCAGGACCCTCAGCGTCACAGAAAGACCAGGGTGCCTGAGTGTGGCAGAGCTCCCAGGATTCAGAGCCGGGAAGCCGGCTGCAGAGACAGAGCCGAGGAATGGGCTCTCAGCTTGGGGTTGTCATAAACCATGATCCATGGCACAGTCAGGCCACTGCTCTTCCAGCAGGGACCCAACAAGTGGCAGATCCAGGGAGACTCCCCTTCCTCCCCTGGGAGGAGCAGCATGGGAGGGCACTGCAGGGATGTGCTAGGTTTGGAGACTCCACACACAGTTGGGTACCAGAGATAGAAATGCTCAGTCACAAGCCAGGTGAGCACGGAGTGTGGCCAGATACTGGAGAGACGGGAGTGACTGACTGCTTTTCTCTGGGGGCTCACTGAGGAGTGGGGCCCCGAGTTCTTGGGTCCTCTAGGGTAGAGATTGGGAGGCCACCATTTTCTTTTTTTTTTTTTTTTAAAGATTTTATTTATTTATTTGAGACAGAGAGAATGAGAGAGACAGAGAGCACATGAGAGGGGGGAGGGCCAGAGGGAGAAGCAGGCTCCCTGCCGAGCAGGGAGCCCGATGCGGGACTCGATCCCGGGACTCCAGGATCATGACCTGAGCCAAAGGCAGTCGCTTAACCAACTGAGCCACCCAGGCGCCCAGGAGGCCACCATTTTCACTCTTGTCCTCCAAAGCTGTATGGAAAGCTTACAGGGAACAAAAGCTCCCGAAAGCAAACCCAAGCAGATTACTTAGCCCAGACCTGGCAAGGGCGGGGCAATTCTGCCTCTGGCAAAGACATTTGGGAATCACTGCAACAGGCCTCTCCCCCAGAAGATCAGCAAGAACAACTTGCCAAGACCAAGTTTACCAATGAATGAGAATGGAAGAACTCCAGCGCTAGGGGAATACTCCAAATAGAATTCATGGCTTTTTTTCCCCTGATTTTTTTAGTCATTCAAAGTTAATTTTTTTAATTTTCCTTGTTTTTTTTTTCTTTTTGAATTTTTCTTTTTCCCTTTTTCAACCAACATCTTATCAATCCCTTTTTTTAAAAAAAAAATTATTTTTCATTTTTAGAGTCATATTCTATCCCTTCATACTAGTTACCCTTATTTTTGGTATATATATAAGTTGTTCTCTCTTAAAAATTTTGGGATACTGTTTCTTCTAACAGACCCAAATATACCCTAAATCTCTAGTGTATGGCTTTGTTCTAGTCTCCTGCCTGATCACATTCTCTCTGTTGTTTTTTTTTTTCCTTTTAATTCCTCTTCTTTCTTTTTACAACCAACTTCTTATCATCAATTCCTTTTATAAAATCTTTTATAATTTTCATCTTTACAGTCATATTCCATCCCTTCATCGTATTTACTCTTATTTTTGTACATATATAAGTTTTTCTTTCTTTAAAATTTTGGGAGGCACTTTCTTCTAACAGACCAAAATACGTCAAAAATCTAGTGTGTGGCACTGATCTATGCACCAGCCTGATCATATTTGATCATATCCTGCTTTGTTCCTTCTTTTTTTTTTTTCTTTTTTCTTTCTTTCCCTTTCTTCTCCCCCGATGTAAGGTCTCTTCTGATTTGTTTAGTGTATATTTTTCTGGGGTCATTGTTACCCTGTTAGCATTTTGTTCTCTCACTCATCTATTCTACTCTGGATAAAATGACAAGACGGAAAAAATCACTCCCCAAAAAAGAAGGCAGTACCGACTGCCAGGGACCAATTCAAAACAGACATTAGTAAGATGTCAGAACTGGAGTTCAGAATGATGATTTTAAAGATATTAGCTGGGCTTGGAAAAAGCATGGAAGATATTAGAGAAACCCTTCCTGGAGAAATAAAAGAACTAAAATCTAAAATCTAACCGAGTCAAAATCAAAAAAGCTATTAATGTGGTGCAATCAAAATGGAGGCTCTAACTGCTAGGATAAATGAGGCAGAAGAGAGAATTAGTGACATAGAAGACCAAATGGTGGAAAATAAAGAAGCCAAGAAAAAGAGAGATAAACAACTACTGGATCACAAGGGCAGAATTCGAGAGATAAGTGATACTTAAGAAGAAACAATATTAGAATAATTGGGATCCCAGAAGAAGAAGAAAGAGAGAGAGGGGCAGAAGGTATATTGGAGCAAATTATAGCAGAGAACTTCCCTAATTTGGGGAAGGACACAGGCATCAAAATCGAGGAGGCACAGAGAAACCCCCTCAAAGTCAAAAAAATAGGTCAATACCTCGACATCTAATAGTAAAACTTACGAGTCTCAGAGACAAAGAGAAAATCCTGAAAGCACCTCGGGAAAAGAGATCTGTAACCTACAATGGTAGAAAATTAGATTGGCAACAGACCTATCCACAGAGACCTGGCAGGCCAGAAAGGACTGGCAGGATATCTTCAGAGCACTAAATGAGAAAAATATGCAGTCAAGAATACTATATCCAGCTAGGCTGTCATTGAAAATAGAAGGAGAGGTAAAAAGCTTCCAGGACAAACAAAAACTAAAGGAATTTGCAAACATGAAACCAGCCCTGCAAGAAATATTGAAAGGGGTCCTCTAAGCAAAGAGAGAGCCTAAAAGTAAAATAGACCAGAAAGGAACACAGAAAATATACAGGAACAGTCACCTTATAGGCAATACAATGGCACTAAATTCCTATCTTTCAATAGTTACCCTGAACGTAAATGGGCTCAATGCCCTAATCAAAAGACACAGACTATCAGATTGGATAAAAAAAAAAAGACTGATTGTTATGCTGTCTGCAAGGGACTCATTTTAGACCCAATGACAACCCCAGATTGAAAGTAAGGGGGTGGAAAACCATTTACCATGCTAATGGACACCAAAAGAAAGCTGGGGTGGCAAATCAGACAAATTAGATTTTAAACCAAAGACTATAATAAGAGATGAGGAAGGACACTATGTCATACTGAAAGAGTCTATCCAACAAGAACTAACAATTGTAAATATTTATGCCCCTAACATGGGAGCAGCCAATTATTTAAGCCAATTAAAAAAAAAAAAAGCAAAGAAACACATCTACAAGAATACAATAATAGTGGGGGACTTTAACATCCCCCTCACTGAAATGGACAGATCATCTAAGCAAAAGGTCAACTAAGATGTAAAGACTTTAAATGACACACTGAACCAAATGGACTTCACAGATACATTCAGAACATTCCAATCCAAAGCAAGAGAATACAAATTCTTTTCTAGTGCCCATGGAACATTCTCCAGAATAGATCATATCCTAGGTCACAAATCAAGTCTCAACCAGTACAAAAAGATTGGGATCATTCCTTGCCTATTTTCAGACCACAATGCTTTGAAACTAGAACTCAATCACAAGAGGAAAGTCAGAAAGAACTCAAATACATGGAGGCTAAAGAGCATCCTACTAAAGAATGAACAGGTTAACAAGGAAATGAAAGAAGAATTAAAAACATTCATGGAAACAAATGAAAATGAAACACAACTATTCAAAATCTTTGGGATGCAGCAAAGGCAGTCCTAAGAGGAAATTATATAGCAATACAAGACTTTCTCAAGAAACAAGAAAGGTCTCAAATACACAACCTAACCCTACACCCAAAGGAGCTGGAGAAAAAACAGCAAATAAAGCCTAAACCCAGCAGAAGAAGAGAAATAATAAAGATCAGAGCAAAAATCAATGAAATAGAAACTAAAAGAACAGTAGAATAGATCAATGAAACTAGGAGCTGGTTCTTTGAAAGAATTAATACGATTGATAAACCCCTGGCCAGACTTATCAAAAAGAAAAGAGAAATGACCCAAATAAATAAAATCATGAATGAAGAGGAGAGATCACAACCAACACCAAAGAAATACAAACAATTATAAGAACATATTATGAACAACTCTATGCCAGGAAATTAGATAACCTGGAAGAAATGGATGCATTCCTAAAGATGTATCAACTACCAAAACTGAACCAGGAAGAAATAGAAAACCTGAACAGACCTATAACCACTAAGGAAATTGAAGCAGTCATCAAAAATCTCCCAAAAAACAAAAGCCCAGGGCCAGATGCCTTCCCAGGGGAATTCTACCAAACATTTCAAGAAGAATTAATACCTATTCTTCTGAAACTGTTCCAAAAAATAGAAATGGAAGGAAAACTTCCAAACTCATTTTATGAGGCCAGCATTACCTTGATCCCCAAACCAGACAAAGACCCCATCAAAAAGGAGAATTACAGACCCTTATCCGTGATGAACATGGTTGCAAAAATTCTCACCAAAATACTAGCCAATAGGATCCAACAGTACATTAAAAGGATTATTCACCACGACCAAGTGGGATTTATCCCTGGGCTGCAAGGTTGGTTCAACACCTGCAAATCAATCAGTGTGATACAATACATTAATAAAAGAAAGAACAAGAACCGTATGGTCCTCTCAATAGATGCAGAAAAAGCATTTGACAAAGTACAGCATCCTTTCTTGATCAAAACTCTTCAGAGTATAGGGATAGAGGCTACCTACCTCAATATCCTAAAAGCCATCTATGAAAAACCCACAGCAAATATCATTCTCAATGAGGAAAAACTGAGAACTTTCCCCCTAAGGTCAGGAACGTGGCAGGGATGTCCACTATCACCACTGCTATTCAACATAGTATTAGAAGTCCTAGCCACAGCAATCAGACAACAAAAAGAAATAAAAGGCATCCGAATTGACAAAGAAGAAGTCAAACTCTCACTCTGCAGATGATAGATACTTTATGTGCAAAACGCAAAGGACTCCACCCCAAAACTGCTAGAACTCATACAGGAATTCAGTAAAGTGGCAGGATACAAAATCAATGCACAGAAATCAGTGGCATTCCTATACACCAACAACAAGACAGAAGAAAGAGAAATTAAGGAGTCGATCCCATTTACAATTGCACCCAAAACCATAAGATACCTAGGAACAAATCTAACTAAGAGGCAAAGGATCTGTACTCAGAAACCTATAAAATACTCTGAAAGTAATTGAGGAAGACACAAGAAATGGACAAACGTTTCATGCTCATGGATTGGAAGAACAAATATTGTGAAGATGTCAATGCTACCTAGAGCAATGTACACATTTAATGCAATCCCTATCAATATACGATCGACTTTTTTCAAAGAAATGGAACAAATAATCCTAAAATTTGTATGGAACCAGAAAAGACCCCAAATAATCAGAGGAATATTGAAAAAGAAAAGCAATGTTGGTGGCATCACAATTCCGGACTTCAAGCTCTATTACAAAGCTGTAATCATCAAGACAGTGTGGTACTGGCACCAAAACAGACACATAGATCAATGGAACAGAATAGAGAGCTCAGAAATGGACCCTCAGCTCTATGGTCAACTAATCTTCGACAAAGCAGGAAAGAATGTCCAATGGAAAAAAGACAGTCTCTTCAACAAATGGTGTTGGGAAAATTGGACAGCCACATGCAGAAGAATGAAACTGGACCATTTCTTTATACCACATACAAAAATAGACTCCAAATGGTTGAAAGACCTCAGTGTGAGACAGGAGTCCATCCAAATCCTAAAGGAGAACACAGGCAGCAACCTCTTTAGCCTGGGGCTGAACTGTGTTAATCTCAAGGTGGAAGGATCATGTTGTGATATATGTTTGCTAGTCTTGGTTTGTTTGTGGTACTTGGGACCTCTAAAGTGTGATCTCTCTTGCTCAAGTAAAAGGGTAGTACTGCTTATATATATTTAATCCCATTAGCTACATGGGAAACTTAAAAGATCCTTTTCTATATTTCTTTATAACTTTTCCTATTCTTTTTTAAAAATGTATTTTTATCTTTGAATCTATGTGTCTTGTAGACAGCATACAGTTGGATCTTTTTTTAATCTAGTCCGACAAACTCTGACTTTTGATTGGACTATGTAATCCATTCACATTTAATTCTATCATTTATGTGGTTGGGTTTATATCTACCATTTTAGTTTTTGTTTTCTGTCTCATATCTTTTTTCTTCCTCTATTTCTCTTCTGCTGCTTTATTTTGTGTTAAGTGATATTTTCTGATATAGCATTTTAGTTTCACTAAGTGATATTTTCACAATATTTTTGGAGATTTTTTAAGTGGTCACTCTATAAGATATATTTTATACATCTTAATGTATTAGAATTAGCTTCAGATTTACACTTGCATTATTGCAGTTATATATATAGAAACATACACTGTATAGATTCAATTTCCTCTTTTTTGCTCTTTTCTGTGATATTGTTATGTGTATTATACCTATTAGTATTAAAACTCAACAATGCACTGTGTAATTACTACTTTATTATCTGTGGTGATTTCCTTAGGCACAGTGCAACTTTGTTCCCCCTCATCTCTTTTGTGCTGTTATTTTTTTTTTCTTTTTAAGATTTTATTTATTTATCTGACAGGGAGAGACACAGTGAGAGAGGCAACACAAGCAGGGGGAGTGGGAGAGGGAGAAGTAGGCCCCCCGCTGAGACAGAGCCTGATGTGAGACTTGATCTCAGCACCCTGGGACCATGACTTGAGCCTAAGGCAGACACTTAATGACTGAGCCACCCAGGCGCCCCTCTTTTGTGCTGTTATTGACAAATGTATTATACATATATTACATTTCTAAATGTGATAAGTCCAATATTATAGTATATACATATTACTTCTTACAAATCACATGTAAAAAGAAATTAGGAAAATATGCATTTATTCTGTTTCATATAACGACACAATTACCTTTCTACTGCTCTTTGTTTTTTGTATGGCTACTGAAATACGTGTCTAGTGTTATTTGTTTTCATTATAAAGAGCTTCCTTTAGCATTTCCTGTATGCCTGTCTGATAGCAACAGATTCTCCCAGTTTTGTATTATTAGTTTGTTTTTTTAAATCAGGAGAAGTCTTTACTTCACTTTTATTTTTGAATGATATAGGATATCATTTGCTTTGCTGGATACCAGATTCCTGATGGACTTCTTTTTTGAAAGCACTTTGAACACGCTATGCCACTGCCTTCTGTGTTCCACTGTTTTTGCTGAAAAGTCATCTGTTAATATTATTTGGGTCTCATTATAAATTATGAGTTTTTTTTTTTCTTGCTGTGTTGAAGATTTTCTCCTTGCCTTTGACTTTCAGCATTTTTACTATGGTATAACGGTTTGTGGATCTTTCTGTGTTTATCCTACTTGACATCCTAAATATGTGGATTATTTTTTCAATAAATTTAGGGAGTTTTCTGCCTTTACTTCTATGAATATTTTTCTGCTCCTTTTTCTCTCTCCTCTCCTTCAGGTGCACTTATGTTGGTGCAATGGATGTTGTCCCACATTTTTCTTAGTCTCTGTTCATTTTCCTTCATTCTTTCCTCTCTGTTTTTCAGTTTGCACCATCTCTCTCAATTTGTCTTCAAGTTTGCTAATGCTTTCTTCTGCCAGTTCAAATGTACCAGTGAGGCCCTCCAGGGAATTTTTAAATTTCCATTACTGTACTTCCAACTCCAGAATTTCCATTTGGTTCTCTTTTAGAATTGTTCCTCTTTATTGATATTCTCTTTGATGAAACATTGTTATCAGACCTTCATTTACTTCTTTTTTTACATGCTTTCCTTTAATTCTTTGACATATTTATAATGGCTGTTTTAAAGTATTTTTATTTTAAATCCCACATCTGACTACTCTCACAGGTAGTTTATGTTGCTTGCTTTTTTTTTTGGTACATGAATCATCTTTTTCCTGTTTCTTTGCATGCCTCAGTTTGTTGTCGTTGTTGGAAACTGGACACTTTTGATAATATAACAACTCTGGATAGTAATCCTTTCCCAACCTCAGGCTTGTTATTTTTATTTACTTGTTTATGTTTTAGTGGCTGGCTGAATTATTTTATTTTATTTTTATTTATTTTTTTATATTGGCTGAATTATTTTAGTAAAGTCTATTTATTCCCCACACTGTAAAGCCTGTTTCTTCTCAGCAAGGTGTAGTTTGGGGGTATGTCTACAGTCACTTGGGATGACAGTGATATTAATAGGTCTCTCTTTTCCTCTTTCTCTGTTATATTGCACTAATGCTGGGTGATTTCTTTATTGTTTTTGATAATGCCTTGGGGAAATTGCTCTACAGGCTAATCCAATCAAATGTGGCTCCTTTGAAGGAATAGTTTCTGATGTCCCTGTGTGATATTTGTTCTTACCTGAGGAAGATTCCTCTCAGTTGTCTTATTTCTTGTTTCTTTCTACCAAACTAACTGACCTAAAGTCTAGGCTGTATTTACATTAAATCCAAGATTGTTCTTTCAATTGCTTTCCACCACAGATTCCACTGTTCTGAGAATCACCTTAGGTTTGAGCTTCTCCATGTTCTGTGGCCAATGACATCATTTCTTTGGAAAGAGATTAGGAGCTATCTGTTTTATAGCCTGCTTCTTTCCCTGCACAATTCTCTGAGCCAGTGATCTGAAGCTGATGGTAGGGGGAAATGGAAAGCTTCCTTCCAATATATTATCTAAAGTGTCCAGCTTCCAACAACAACTCCAGCAGGTTAGCACTAGGTGGAAGGTGACAGTAGCCTGAGGTCCTTTTGGTTTGCTCCTCCTATCATGGAGCTGCTACTTAATTAGCCAGATAAAGGGTGACTGAGGTCCCTGTATTCTCAGCATGCAGTGCTCATGACAGAACCTTCTTTCTACAAGTGGGGGCTGGGTACAAAAAAGGACCCCCACTTCTCAACTACACTTGCATGGGCCTTAGCTTCAACAATAAGAAGCTGGAGGCAGGATGAGAAATGAAGTCTTGCTCCTTCTGGGAAGAAAGCCCTCTGACTGGGAGCTGGGGAGAGAGGAAATCCTGTATTCTTGGCCTTGCTGAACTGGGAAGTGGGAAAAGAAGGTGCAGCCTTGATTCATCTACCACACTCAATTTTCTTATTGAATTTTCATAGGTTTTCTTCATTTGCTATTTATCTTTTTGACCTTTTCCAGAAACTTTATATGTTTTTTTAAAAATAATTTCATCAGTTTCTCTGGGGGAGCAGGTCATAAGAGTTCCCTAGGCTGTCATGCCAGGACTCGATTTCCCCTTGCCTTTACTTTTTTAAAGATAGTTTTGCTGGAACTCTGTGCCGTTTTATGGGAGCATTTAGGCCGTTCACGTTGAGAGTGATTATTGAAAGATATGATTTTATTGTCATCATGTTGTCTGTGACGTCCTTGTTTCTATAGATTGTCTCTGTAAATTTCTGTTCTATATCACTCTTGGGGTCTTTCTCCTTTTATAGAACCCCCCTTAATATTTCTTGCAGGGCCGGCTTAGTGGTCACATATTCTTTCAGTTTCTGCTGGTCTTGGAAGCTCTGCATCTCTCCATCCATTCTAAATGAAAGCTTTGCCACATAAAGTATTCTTGGCTGCATGTTCTTCTCATTTAGTACCCTGAATATGTCTTGCCAGGCCTTTCTGGCTTGCCAGGTCTCTGTGGATAGGTCTGACATTATTCTGATGTTCTTTCCTCTGTACGTAAGGAATCTCTTCCCCCTAACTGCCCTTAAGATGGTTTCCTTGGTTCTAAGATTTGCGAGTTTTACTATTACATGCCGGGGTGTTGGTCTGTTTGCCTTGATCTTGGGAGAGGTCCTCTCTGCCTCTAGGACACGAATGTTTGTTTTATTCCCCAGATTAGGGAAGTTCTCAGCTACGGTTTGCTTAAATATATCTTCTAGCTCTCTCTCTCTCTCCACCCCCTCCAGAATTCCAATAATTCTGACATTGTAACGTTCCATGGTGTCACTTATTTCTCTGATTCTATTTTCATGGATTCTGAGTTGTTTTTCCCTGGCCTTCTCTTTTCCCTTTTTATCTATTGTTTGGTCTTCTAAGTCACTAATTCATTCTTCTGCCTCACTTACCCTAGCTGTTAGATTATCTAGATTAGATTAGATCTCATGGGACGCCTGGGTGGCTCAGTTGGTTAAGCGACTGCCTTCGGCTCAGGTCATGATCCTGGAGTCCCAGGATCGAGTCCCGCATCAGACTCCCTGCTCGGCAGGGAGTCTGCTTCACCCTCTGACCCTCCTCCCTCTCATGCTCTCTGTCTCTCATTCTCTCTCTCTCAACTAAATAAATAAAATCTTAAAAAAAAAAAGATTGGATCTCATGGATAGCATTTTTAAGTTCTGCCAATTCAGTCATTTCTGCCTTTAGAGACTCTATATTGCCATTAATTGATTTCTCCATTCTAGCTCTTGTCTTCACAATTACTAGCCTGAGTTCCATCTCCAACATCTTGGTTATATCTGAGTCCATTTGTAAATCTGTGGCATAAGTCATAGTCTCTGAGTCTTTCCTATTTTGGGTGTTCCTCCTCCTAGTCATTCTGTTGAGGGGTGGTTGAGGGAATGTATATATATATATATATATAAAAAGGTAGTTTTGCTGGATATAGGATTCTTGAATGACAGATTTCACAACCCCCATCCCCACACTTTGAATATGTTGTCCCACTGCCTTCTACCCCCCCATAATTTCATCTTTTTAATCCTCTATAATTTCTGATGAAAAGTCACTTGTTAATCTCTTTGGGGTTCCCTTGTATGTGAAGATATGTTTTTACCCTATTGCCTTTAAGATTTTATCTTTGTCATTGTCCTGAAACATTTTGACTATGATATGTCTGAGTGTGGATCTTTTTGTGTTTATCCTGCTTGGAATTTGTTGAGCTTTTGGTTATATAGATTAATGGTTTTCTTCATATGTGGAAGTTTTTGGCCATTATTTCTTTAAATATTTTTTCTGTCCCTTTTTAACTCTCCTCTTCTTCTGATACTCTCATTATTTGAATATTGGTAGGCTGACAGGTTTACCATAACTCTGAGGATTCCAGTTTTCCAATTCTTTTCTTTTCCCTTAGCAGCTCAAGGTCTCTGGTTAAATGTGGGCCCTTATTTGAGGGGCCTTATTTGAGGCCCTCTATGAATTTTTAATAGTAGATACTGTACTTTTCAATGCCAGAATTTCCATTGTTTTTAACATAGTTTCTCTTTATTGATAATCTCTACTTGATAAGTCATTGTTGTTACATCTTCCCTTAATTCTCTAAACAGTTTCCTTTCATTCTTTCAAGTTATTATAATAGCTGATTTGAAGAATTTTGTCTGCTACATTCAACATCTTGGACTCTCTCAAAGGCAATTCCTATTGCCCATCATTTTTGTGTATAAGGGTCACACTATCCTGTTTATTTGCATGTCTCTTTTTTTCCCTGAAAAGTGAACATTTTAAATAATATATTTTAGTAACTCTGGATTCTGATTAGTGCCCTCTTCTCCTCCCCAGAGGCTTGTTAATGTTGCTAGTTTCTGTTAATTTATTTGTGTAGTGTTTGCTTGGACTAATACTTGAAATCGACTTCCAAAGTGGGCTGCCTGTGAGGTCACTGCTCAGTTTCCCCCCACCCTTGCTTTTGTTTTAAAGGCTGGATTCCTAGAAGTCACCAGTGGCATAACTTAATGTTCATTCAGTCACTGGTCAGAGTTGACTGGTAAGACTTTTGTATTTTGCTGATGGATCTGTGAGTACCTTGGGGAATTATTTCAAGCCCACCCCACACTTAACCAGAGACCAGTTGTTCTCAGGTACCTAATCTGGTTGCTCTTGAATGGCTGCAGCCTCATGTGTGTACAGTCTTTGGAACCCAGGGGATAGATGTGATCTTAGCAGGGACCATTAAACAAACAAACAACAAACAAACAAAACAAAATAAAACCCTGTCTAGAAAAATCCCAACAATTATTAAGGTAGACAAGCTGAAAGAGAGAAAGAGAGTGGAGGAAGGCTCCCTGGAGTGAGAATTAGAGTTTGACCTTCAGTAAAAGAGCTGCCATCATGTGCTGACAGCCCAAACCAGGGACCTGGGAGACTTCTTCCAGGGCTGTCAGAATGGCAGGGGCAGGGGATGGATGTGGGGCCTGAACATCCAGGCGTGAGAGGTACTACAGTCTCTGGGCAGATTCACTCAGAGCTTGACCTTTTGAATGTAAAACACTTGTCAGGTTGCCAAGTGCCAACTAGCCAGGGGGTAGATTCAGCCAGGAGAATAGTATTCCTGTCACTTTTCCAGGGAAGCTGTCTCTCTAACTGGACCCTATGACCACAGCATCTCTTTTGGAAGAGAAATGGCTTCTACTGAACTCAGGTAATACCTAGAAACTGGGATCTCTCTAGCATCTGGTTGGCATTTCTCAAGTTTTAAAACCCATTTCTCCATTTTATTAATGTGATAAATTCTGTAATTTGTATTATAAAAATAATTATATATATTTTATTTCCTAACTAAAAAAACAAAAACAAAAACAAAAAAAAACCCTGTCTATTTCCCTGTTCCCTCTGTTAAACTTCAGACTGGTCAGCCATTTTGTTTCTTGCAACTAGATTTATTGAGCTATTAGCTTTCTGATCACTAAGATCTCCATTATTTTCAATAATGCCTTAAGACACGAATTTCTCCAGGTCTTATTCCCAATAAAATTATCCCCTTAACAGATCTGTGAAACTACCAGGATTTCCATCTTGCCTCTCCCCATGGGCAGAACCTTTGGTGCATCAGAAATGGATATAGAGGTGGTGGTCCACTTCTTCCAGAATGACACCTTCACCTTAGGAGTGAGATTTGTATAGACAGTAGTATTCTCAGCTTTCCCCTCCCAAGTGGAACCTAGGTCATACAAGCAGAAACTAGGGAGGGGCAGTGATGAAAGCCCCAGTATTCTTGGTCTACAAGGACTTGGATAGATTCTCCTTCAGGGGAGTGGGAGCTGGCTGTGGTGAGGGAACCCCAGTCTTCTTGACTTCACCTTCCTAGAATAGAGGGGAGGAGAAATCTTGGCAGCCCCTGTTGAGGTGAAATCATAGCCCTATAACTGGAAGCTGGGCAAGGATAAAAGGAGCCCCATCCTCTTGGTCACACCCACCAGGAGTAGAGCTTCAGTAACACAAATGGGGTTGGAGGTGGCTGATGGAAACAAGTCCTGACTCAAACACCATAGATGCCCAGTCTTCTTCCCAAGGTTTAGTGTGTTTTATTGAATAAGTGCTTCCAATATGCTGTATGAACCTAGGTCAATTTCCAGAGACTTCAAATGATTATGATTTATGATTTTTACAAGTTAAATAGTTTCACTCTGGGGAGAATCTGTAGAAGTCCTCATATAGTCATTCCAGAAGCTCTAATTACATTCTTACTTTTTCACATAATAGTGTATCTCAGGTTCATTTTGTACAGTTCTTGTACAAGACCTGCACTCATTTTCCAAAGGAATGTTCCTTTTAAAGAGAAATGGTATCTAAAGATCATAGTTTGGTTGGTAGGTTTGCTTATTTTTCTTGGGCATATCATTGTATCTAGTCCTTTTTAGTTGATACAACTAGGAATTTTTTTTTTTAAGATAAAATACATCATGAGATTATTGTAAAGCCTTATTCAGGAAATGCTCTTTTTTTAAAGCTATATACATCATGAGGTCATATTGGAAAGCCTTATTCTCCTCCCCAAGATCAGCACAGCAATGTATTTTATCCCCCAAAACACATACTATACCATCAATATAACCAATAATACAATAATAAAAAAAAATCTCTTTAAATTGTTTTTTAGTTCTTTTTGTCCTTAGGTGATATCCAACTAATGATGTACAGTCAAATAATGTGTTAAAGTGGCTATAGTTCCTCTCAGAGTGTTTATGCCACTAATTACACAATCGTCTTTGATTTTTTAGGGATTATTTTATTTGTTTATTCAAATTATATACAGATATTTACATGGTTTCAAAATCAAATCTACAAAACAAAATGAACTCAAAGTAGTTTAAGTTCTAACCCTGTATCCTCCACCTTACAGTCCCCCTCCCCCATAGGTCAACATTTAAATTTTTTCATTTTATTTTTCTAGTGCTTTTTAAAAAAGAAAATCTACATAAGCAGGTATTAATATTACTTTTCTTCCTGGATACCATGAGAATAAAATGCATTTTTTCTGTACTTTTTTTTTTCCTTTTTAATAATACATCCTAGAATGCAGACTAGAGTAATATATAGAAATACCCCTCACTATTATGGTTGATTTGTTAGTATTGTCAAAAAAAAATAAATACTTCTAATTAAAAAATACTTTATTGTTTAAAAAATGCTAACCATCCCTGAGCTTTCAGTGAGTCATAATCACTGATCACACGTCACAATAACTCATATAATAATATAATAATAAAAAAGTTTGAGATATTGTGAGAATCACTAAAATGTGATGCAGAGACACAAAGTGAGCAAATGCTGTTGGAAAAATGGTGCCCACAGACCTGTTTGATTCGGGGTTGCCACAAACCTTCAATTTGTAAAAAAAAAAAAAAAAAAAAAAAAAGCAATATCTGTGAAGTGCAATAAAATGAGATACACCAGCATAACTAACTCGTGGTATAAGGGCAGGGGGAGTACAGTGCCTCAGGAACCTCAGCCATGGAGATGAAGACTCTGGTTTCTGGGATCCTGCTGCAGCCACAGCAATTCACATTAATTTTTTTCACATGTTGGACACCTTACAGTATTCCAATCAAGGAAGGGGCTAAAAAGTTCAAAAAGCAATGCATCAGAGGGATACAATAGAGCTAATATTTTCAAATATTTTTTTTCCTCTTTAAAGGTAAATTTTTAGTAATTTAAGGTCCATTTCTGTTTTTGGAATTTTTATTTTCCTTCACCAGTTAACTTAGTATTATTTAAATTTAGAATTTGAGATCAATAAATCTTTATTGTAATCATTAACCACCACTATGGCAAATTTTGACACTTTTTTTTTAAGATTTTATTTATTTATTTGTCAGAGAGAGAGAGGGGGAGCACAAGCGGGGGGAGAGGCAGGCAGAGGTGGAAGCAGGCTCCTTGCTCAGCAAGGAGCCTGACATGGGACTCAATCCCAGGACCCTGGGATCATGATCTGAACCAAAGGCAGACTCTTAACCAACTGAGCCACCCATGTGCCTAAATTTTGACATTGTCATGAGCTACTCATTTAATTTTTAAAATCATTTCATGATTAGACACCTAAGTCCATCTATGTGTTGGACAAAGTCTGAGTTCCAAGTATGTCTATGTCAAGAGCAAATCTTGTCCTGTACCTGAAAAATTCCTCCAAATCTCCCCCAACCCTCAGTACAAGATTTCTTTGTCCCACTTTGTACTTTTCCTTCTTCCTTCTGTTTCCTTTCTCTTCTGTGACAACGAAGTTGTATCTCTCAAGCTTACAAAAATCCACAAATTTCAAATAATTGAAGTCATCCTCTATTGATCTAAATATACTTTAAAAATTAGAGAACATTTATCTGAATAAAAGTAAACATAAAATTTCCTAACCATGCATTGAGAAGTTTTTCAGGCATGGAATTTTGTTGACCCATAATTCATTTAAAAATACAGCTATGAAACTCAATGCATTGATTTTTCGAAGAAAAAACATTTAAACATTAGATGGATGTGACCAAGACTGTACCTTTAAAATAACAGAAGTGGGTTCCTCTATTTCTTTCATGAGTGTTCTATAGTTTCCAGAGTACAGATCCTTTACCTTTTTGGTTAGGTTTATTCCTAGGTATCTTATGGTTTTTGGTGCAATTGTAAATGGGATCGATTCCTTGATTTCTGTTTCTTCTGCCTCATTGTTAGTGTATAGAAATGCAACTGGCCTCCGTGCATTGATTTTATATCCTGCGACTTTGCTGAATCCCTGTATGAGTTCTAGCAGTTTTTGGGGTGGAGTTTTTTGGGTTTTCTATATAAAGTAACATGTCTACGAAGAGTGAGAGTTTGACTTCTTTGCCGATTTGGATGCCTTTTATTTCTTTTTGTTGTCTGATTGCTGAGGCAAGGACTTCCAGTACTACACTGAGCTCCAGGAAACAAACAGGGTTGCTGGAGGGGAGGTGGTGGGGGAAGGGATAACTGGGTGATGGGCATTAAGGAGGGCACTTGATGTAATGAGCACTGGGTATTACATGCAACTGATGAATCACTAAATTCTACCTCTGAAATTAAGTAAAAAAAAAAAAAAAAACCCAAAATATAACAGAAGTGGGAATTGATATGAGTTGTTTGACTAAATTTGTATGAGACCATTAATTATTACAATGAGAGTCAAGTAAAAAGTGTTCCAGCAAGAAAGCCAAACACATTTCTGTCAGCCTTGGTTTGTTCTCTACATCTAGGCATGTTTCATTCTTTTTTGAAATGATTTCCATTCAATTCTATTTACTCTGGAAATGGATTTCCCACCACTCTTCTCTGTTCCTTCTTTTCCTCCCTCTGTCTTCTGTCAAAGTTCCTGGGTATTTTGAAGTTCTTGAGTATCCTCCAAAGTGGGGATGCCCTTTGTCATGCAACCTTTCAGCCTGTACAGCAGGTGGACTTGGGGGAAAGGCTTCTAGTGGCATTTGGAACATGGGCTCTTTGGCTCTGTTACTAATGTTGAAGCAGAAAAATCAAGGAACAAAGCTCATGTCATTTTCCCAAAAAGTCCCCTTGGGTTTCTGAACCCCTTGGGTTTCTGCTGTGCAGAGAAGTGTAAAGAAGCTCCAGAGTGCTGAAGCTATCCCCCAGAAGGTTCCTAGCTGGGGCCAGCTCTCTACCTCAGAGCCCCCACCTGCAGGCACTGGCCATTTGTCCTGGGGCTTCATAGCTTCTTAAAGATTTTGTTTTCCGGGCACCTGGGTGGCTCAGTTGGTTAAGCAACTGCCTTCGGCTCAGGTCATGATCCTGGAGTCCCGGGATCGAGTCCCGCATCGGGCTCCCTGCTCGGCAGGGAGTCTGCTTTGCCCTCTGACCCTATCCCCTCTCATGTGTTCTCCCTCATTCTCTCTCTCTCAAATAAATAAATAAAATCTTTAAAAAAAAAAAAAAGATTTTGTTTTCCTTTGAGAGACTAGATTTCATGTTCCTTTTTGAGGAGGGTTTCTTTCTCATTCTGTGGTTGTTTCCACATAAAATAGGGAAAGGAATCCTCTTTGCATTTGGTTGTAGTTGATTTCAGTGTGAGATCTTTTTCATATTCTTTTTGTTTGTTTGTTTCATTATTTTTTTATTGAAGTATAATTAACATACGGTATTATATTAGTTTCAGGTGTACAATATTGTGATTCAACAATTCTTTATATTACTCAGTCCTCATCATGATACGTACTCTTAATGCCACCCATCCCCCACCTACCCTCCCTTTGGCAACCTCCAGTTTATTCTCTGTATTTAAAAGTCTACTTTTTTTGTTTGTGTCTTTTTTCTTTGTTTTGAATTTTAAGTTTCCCAATGAATAAAATAATATGGTAATTTTCTCTTATTCTTTTTCATTTCACTTAGCATTGTACCCTCTACATCCATGTTGTTGCAAATTGCAAGATTTCATTCTTTTTTCATGGTTGAGTAATATTCCATTATGTATATTTATATATTATATTTATTTATATATTATATATTATTCCATTGTATGTATTTTATCACATCATCTTCATCCATTCATCTATTGATAGACACTTGGGTTGCTTTCATATCTTGGCTATTGTAATTAATGTTACAATGAACATAGGGGTGCAAATATCTTTTTGAATTAGTGTTTTCATTTTCCTTGGGTAAATATCCAATACTGCAATTGCTGGATCATAGGATAGTTTTATTTTTAACTTTTTGAGGAACCACCATACTGTTTCCCACAGTGGCTGTACCAGTTTGCTTTCCTACCAACAGTGCACAAGGGTTCCTCTTGCTCCACATCCTTGCCAACACTTGTTTCCTGTGTTTTTGATTTTAGCCATTCTGACAGATGTGAAGTGATACCTCATTGTGGTTTTTATTTGCATTTTCCTGATGATTAGCGATATTAAGTATCTTTTTTTATGTGACTGTTGGCCATTTTTATGTCTTCTTTGAAAAGATGTCTATTCAGGTCCTCTACCTATTTTTTAAATCAACGTGGGATCTTTTAATCCATCTGTCAACTAGCCATCTCCTCTGCTGGCTGAAGAAGACCAATTCTGAAATATTCTCCCTCTTCAGTGTCTGCAGAAGAGTGGGAATGAGTGTTACTGGCCCCAGGAGGCCATATGTTTCCCTATCCTCTAAATTTTTCCCCAACTTTGGCTTTGGTTTTCAACAAACCTTAGCTGGTAGCCAAGAAAAATACTTTTAAGAACACCACTTCAAAACTGAAAGGGACAAGAATAATAAATTTAAAAATAATTATAATGAAGCAGGAAATCTAATCTCTTGCTCCCCTTTCCCCCTGCCACCTGTATAGGAGGCTTGTGAGCAGAAGGTGACTGTTCATTTCCCTAAATGCTCTACATACATCAAACCTATGTGCTGCCCTCCACCTTCATCAGAAGCACATTCCTGGACATTGGGCATTGTGCATGTTTCAGCGGAAGAAAAACCCTGGCTTTGACTCGAGGCCTCTCACTCAAACCTGAGAGGAAAATCTGTGTGTGAGTCTTGGTTCCCCAAAGGAGAGAAAATGAGAAGGCACTTCCTACCCATTAAAGTATCCAAAACATTGCTGAAGGAAAGTTAAGCCAGTCCAGATGCTAAGTACGTTAAATCTAAAGAAGCTCAGAAATCCTACAGACTGCCAAAAAAATGTTAGGGTCATACTTCATCTAGGTCATTTCCATTTGGTTCTAGGAGCAAGCAACTAACTTGTTTATAGAGATCAAGAGCTAAGCTCAGGACCAGGGAGTTTGGCCCTTTATCCTTATTCTGGTTCACATAAGGAACATTCTGGAAAAGACATGGGTGGGAGTCAAAGAGGACAAGAATGCCTCCTCCAGAAAGGAGAGCATCACAGCCAGAGTAAGCAGCCCACCGTCTCAGGACACAGTGATCCTTCAGAGTTCCACATGTTGCCCTTGAAGACAGGATTGTGAGGATAAAAAGCCAACAAAGCAATAAATCAATACAAAAAAGCTTTTGCTTTTTTAGTAAAACTAAATATTTTAAGTACAAAGAAACACATAGATAATAACATAGGCATTTCTTTCCCCATCACCGTAATAAATGAATAAGATATTGAAACCTTGACCAGTATCATTGACAAGGACAACAATACATAGCTTCTGTTTTTTATGCTTAACTATGGAACTGTCCTGCAAGTCCCACAATTGTGCAGCAAGAGAAAAAACCCTGAAACATGCTGGAGGCATGTTGGAAACACATGTGGGCATGCAAGCAGGGAGTAAGATGCTGTCTAAAAAACACAGTGTTTTGAATTGTGAGAACACTTATAGGTATATATCTGTCTCCTCCAAGGGGTTTTCATATCATAAAATGTAATATAAAGGAGTGCTAAGTTAAATTAAAAAAATAAAATTTCACAAGATGTCTATAGTAAGAAAAACTTGGTAATTCATAATTCATCTTATTCACAATGAGATTCCAAGAAATAACCTCTTTCAATGATATTATTTTGCTGAATTTAAAGGGGATTGGCAGTTAAAAACCTTAATTTTCAGTTTTTATTTTGATAAGATGGATGTTCAGATTGTTTTCTCCTTTCTAAAAAGTTAAACCTACCACCTTCTCAGCGGGAGCAAGTTTCTTTCCTTTTCTTTCTACAATAGGTAGTGTCTGAGCAGTGAAGGATGAATGCTTGAGGTGTACCACAGAGACAATCATAAGAAGATGTGTGGAATCCCTGTGGCCGTAAAAGGTATCCACTTTCCTTGTAGCATGCTGCCTTCTGATTCCTCGTAATTAATGCTTTTCATCAGAAGAAATGATGACCTAGGATTTCTGCCTTAATTGAATTGGTGCTTACAGTGGACTGTATCATGTTCAAAGACCAAAAGATTAGATATTCATTTGTGCCTGGTTTTAAAGGGAACTTTCTGAGCTTTTTCTGTTCGGTATTCACTACAGTTGAGTGGATTTTGGGGGAAAAAATCTGTATTGTATTTGTGTAAAATTACAAAATATCAGCGGTCTAGATCTGATGTTATACTCATATGTTTTCCCTAATTTTCTTTTTATTACCCTTTGCATAATTGCAAGGCAATACAGCCTTCCAATTACAGGGACCACTGACAAACATAAACAGCAACTCAGCACCAGCGGGCACACATTTCCTGTAGTGCATGCCACTGTGCCATTCCTCAAAAATGCACCCACAACTTATTCACAATTATAGATGCCACAGGAAGAGGGAAACAGATGCTAGGTAAGAAATAGTGGTGGCTGAACCTACTGGCCGATCTGTGAAAGCCAGCCCATGTAGCAAAAATGAGAAAACAAAATGCATTCATGGTTGAATCTATTGGCCACGTTGCGAAGGTCAAAAATCTAACCATTTAGGGCCAGATTCAATAAAAATCTGTCTGGCTTTTATGCCAAGCCATTCAGGCCTGGAAAAATCAATTTTCTGGAACTTTTAAAGTCTTCCATAGTCGAGGCAAAATCAGCGTTCCTCCCCATTCTTACTCATAGCAGGCTTCGGAGGCACTCTGGAGGCCTGGGTCAGCCCTGGGTCTTGGCTGCTTTGAGCAGGTTCTAGCAGAAACATGCAGGAAAGAAAAAGAGTGAAATATGTGCATGTGGCCCATTGTCAGACTCTCCATTTCCATGCCCAGCACTGTCAGTTGTCATTCATTCATTCATCATTTTTTTTTTCATTTATTCATCAAACATTCTGGAAGCTCCAACCCTGTGCCCAGTGCTATGCTACAGGTTGGGAAAATCAAGATTGAAACACATGGTGCCTGCTCTGAATGAGACCACAATTAGACAATTGCAGTACAATGTCATAGAGATTCCTTAAAAGATGTAGAGGATCTCATGGAAGCATTAAAAAGAGGCATCTAATTAAGTCTAGAAGAGTTAGAGGGTCTGTCTGGGAATGCTTTTCCCAAAAGAGGTGACAAGTGAGATCAACCTTGAGGTTTAGATATAGAACAATGGCAAGGGGAAGGACCAGCACATTTGACTGAGAGCCTCAGGGGCAATGAGGTGGAGGTGTGTGTGTGTGTGTGCACATGCATGCCCATACATATGTGTGTGTGTGTGAGAGAGAGAGAGAGAGAGAGAGAAGGGGATAGACACAGAGAAAGAGAGAGATGAGAGAAACAGGCAGAGAGATGGTGGGGAGTAGTTCCCAGTCTTGTGTAGTAAATGGGGAGGAGGCAGATGGACCGGGGCTGAAAAGCTAAAGCCACCATTATTTTTAAGCAAGAGAGGTGCATGCTATCCTTACATTTTAAAAAGAACCTGGAAGTGTGTGGGAAATGGACTGGAACAAAGATGAAACCAGATGCAGGAGATGGTTTAGGGTGCCATCACAGTAATTACAATGAAAAGTGAGTTGGGGCAGATGTACTAAAAACCTTTATGGCCATAGACCCATGGGGCTCAGGGCCTGAGTGCTTGGGTGGAGTGATGGAGGCATGCAAGACGATGTCCTACTCTTGCTGATCAGACAAAGGACAGGTCCATGCATCCAGCAGGGAATATGGATGGAAGGGCAGCTGTGGAGGGCAAGATAATAAAATGGGATGTGTGTTTGTGTTAGGAGTCTTGGTGAGAGGCTTAAACATAATTCTGGGCTGAGGATTAAATGGAAGCGGGATCATTAGTCTGTGGGTGATGGTTGTAATCTGGAGTGTAACTGAGGGAAACAGACTGAAGAGAAAAAGTCGAGTAAAAAGAAACAAGGCCTGGGGACAAGAAAAAGGTGCCAGGAGACATCAAGCTGGACAAGCTCAGTTAGTGTGGCTTCTTGAATCTTCCAGTTACTCAGGGGGGAAGCCTCCAGTGGGTTGTGTCCTACCAGTCAAGCGAAGTCTTAAGTGGGGGATTATTAACCTTGTATATCTCCAAATTTATTGCTCTGTAACTCTAGCATAATTACCTCTTAGGATGCAAAAATTGCCTCCTCATGTTCCCTGAACCAGGCTCCAAGTACCATTTCTCACTGTGCCATCTGTCATTTGGCGACATGGTCCATTGGTGGAATAAAATGGCTTGTAAGACCATACAAAGTGAATTGGGATTTGTTATCCTACTGAAGATTTCTTTTTTTCCCCCCTCATTTTGCCACATTGAGTCTGAAGGTGGGAGAAAAATACACCTAGAGTAAACTGATGATATGACATCCAGGGGGTGATCTACACCATTTTCTGTTATTGTAATAGGATATGATTTAGCCTTACTAGTGCTCGATGCTGCCAGTGCTCCCTCCACACCCCCTTGGCACACCCTCCTTCTGTACCATTGCTGGCTTCTTACTTCAAGCACTGTAACTCTGCCTGAGAGCTTTTTCTGCCCCATGGCTTCTTAGCCGATGCTTGGGGCAAGCCAGAAAGGCTGGTGGAGTTCATGTCTATCTGCCAGGAGCAGCCCTCATATAGTACCTAATGGGAATTGGTGGGTTTGCCAATGTAACTGATGGATTTGGCAATGCTAAGGCACATTTGACACAGTCTCCCAGAGGTCTTCAGCAGGATTAATGTAGAAACAGGTTTGATCCACACCCTTTATTTGCTATCTTCCCTTCCCTGTTTCATTTCCATACTCCTTTATGAGTGGTTTCAGGGATCACTCCCAAATTAAGTACTGGCACTCAAATCATTGTCTCAGGGTCCACTAGTGGGGGCACCCAACCTAATTGCAAACCAAATTCAAACTAAAAAATCCAAATGTACTTAGCTGTTAAAATTCAAGACCAAAGGGAGGAATTAGGACCATTCCAGGTGTAGTAGTAATGAATTTTTCAGGCCCCAAATCCAGGTATGAAAAAAAAAAAAGGGAACTTTATTTTTCTATTACTAAGCTTAACTTTTGTCTGGTGCCTCATTTCATCAAGTAACAAGAGGTTAATCTCAACCAATTGTGGGTAATCTCCATTGATTCAGTCCTCTCCTCTCCCATCTCTGCTTCTCTCTCTGGGGTTGTGTTTAAATTCCAAGAGACTTACATGGCATTGTTTACCAGGAGTAGAAGGTGAGGACCTGACCAGTGGCAAGCACCTGTCCACTGCAGTGGCTGAGCAACAGTGCCTGTTTGCGCCTTTACTCATCAGCATCCCTTCCAGCAGCACCTAGCAATATGCTTACTGCCCCATAATGACTTCAGTCCTCCTGCCACATGGGTTTGGCTCTGTTCTATCTTCCTGCCTTTAAGGTCTCTTGCACTCCATCCCTATCAGTTGCTTCCACCTGTCCTCAGCCACATGGAGAAGCAACTGGCCTTTACCAGGACCACTGGGGTGCTTGGAGGCTCTGTGAGGGTTCTCACTAGCTCATCTATCTAAATACCATTGGAAGGCTTTTTAAATTCTGCTGATTTCATGTCATGCCAGGGGAGTCAGAAGAACTCTGGCTCTTGTCATCTATTCAGGCCCCCACTTGGGAAGCAAAGCCCAGACAAAACAACTCTGTGTTCTGCCTTTCCTGACCTTTCTTCCCTGCCAACAGCCAGTTCTCCACTGGTTTGTGGACAGGACAAGTTAATGTCCTCCCCAGCCTTGGAGCAACCCTAAACCACTAACAGATGGGAGAGTTGGGGGTAAACTCCCCAGCTTCCTTGAAGCCTTTGGTGGGACAACAGAATTGTGTTCTACTCATTCTGAGGTATGTCCTGTCCTAGGAGGGTTGAAGTCCACCTGCTCATAGCAACATCACTCTGATAAACATTCTCTCTTTTTTTTTTAAGATTTATTTATTCGAGAGAGAGAGAGAGTGCACACATGCACAAATGAGGGGAAGGGCAGAGGGAGAGAGTCTTCAAGCAGATTCCCCACTGAGTGCAGAGCCAGACTCAGGACTCAATCTCCTGACCCATGAGATCATGACCTAAGCCAAAACCAAGAGTTGGATGCTTAACTGACTGAGCCATCAGGCACCCCAAGATTAACACCGTCGTTATTGGCATGTTCTCCTTCCCTGTTATGCTTCCCAATTCCCCATCTTCAGATAATGGATCACTTCTCAAATCAACTACCTGTCCCCAAGTCCTTGTTTCAGGGTTGCTTTGGGGATTATCCAATTTGAGACACAGTCTCTCCCACTTTTGGGTATTGCAAACACATGCCACCAGCTCCCCATGCCAATACCCCATTTGCTGTATACAATGTGATTCAGGTTGGTACCTGTGGGAGTGGTATGGTAGAAACAGATGTTGCCAATGCCAGATTCAACCATTCCTCTGCTTTAGCAAAATGTTGTCAATGGTGGCAACAAAATTGCTTACCAGAAGACCTGAAAGAGAATTTATTTGGCATTGTAAGATATGCCCCCTAATGGCAGGAAGGTAAAATGGCTTTGGGGTCCGAGGAAGCAGTGAAAATCTCAGTTAGTTAGTAACCCGGGATGGAGGCGGGGGGGGGGGGGGGAGTGGGAGAGCAGAGGCAGAATGGGTGTGTGTGTGTGTGTGTGTGTAGAGGCATTTCATAGAGAAAATGCAAAACCATTTCAGACACAGAGTTAAGTCAAAACACACAAGAAGCCAAAGTGTGAGGTGCTCCAGTTCAGAAACCTGGCTGGTCTAACTCAGTGAGTGAGCCAGCTGCAAAGACCAAGAGTAATCGTAGAAACAGTGAGGGGCCAGCAGCTTGCTGTCTCTTATAACCAAAATTTAAGAGGCAGGCAGGGAATGGGTAAGAAGAGCATGCCTGCAGCCCTAGTCTGGAGCACCAACCCTCTCTGATGCATGAATGGAGATCATCCATCCTACAGGCTGCCCTCCACGGTCCTTGTGTAGTTTACCTTGAAGGTAGCAGAAGCACTTTGTCCTTTCTCATCTGGGAGGCTGGTGCAGGGAGAAGGAGCCCAGGGCAGACCCCACCACAGTCGATGGAAAGGCTCCCTGCTGATGGAAAGCACTGGTGCCCTTGCCACCCAAGTGGGCTTACTTCAATTCGTCACAGAGGCACAAAGCCAGTAACTCACCATGAAGTCAGCAGAGCAGAGAAAATATTTGCCTAAAGATTAGCAAGGGAAGCCCCTCTGGATTTCCAACATGCTGGGCCTGACAAGCTCCAGGTTTTCAAATACCTCAGACCAGAAAGGGGAAAACACAGCTCAGGTTTATGTGTGTGTGCCCACGTGTATGTGTGTGTGCATGCATGTGTGCATGTGTGTGTGTGTGTGTGCGGGGGGTGATGGTAGGTATTTTACACACAAAGCCAGTTGTCCCAGAAGAGACCCTTCCTTCCATTGTTGGTCACACAAACACCTGAAAATACCACACACAGGCAGTGCCTCTAAGCACTGAAAATCTTGGTTTTGTTAGCAGCATGAGGGACTCTTGCTGGTGCAATGGAAATTCAGGGGGTGCTTAGCATGATGATGCCCCACAAAGAGGAGTTCTGCAGATTGAGCCATTGGTTGAACTCCCATTCTGTTGGTTATATTGTCCCAGGGCCTCCTAGTATTTCTGTGAACTTGTAGAGCAGAGAACAATGATATTCCACTCTTGGGGCACCTAAAGGTACAGTTCCAAGTAACCCTGACAAGTATGAACTGTCTTTTAAGAGTGTTGTTTTTAAGATTGCAAATTTAAGTAAATTTTTGCATGTGTTTATTGTTTTATTTTATTTTGTTTTTTTTAGCCCAACTCGGGGCTTGAACTCAAGATACTGAAATCAAGACCTGAGTTGAGATCAAGAGTTGGTTGCTTAACTGACTAAGCCACCCAGGTGTCTCACATGTTTATTTTAGTATAATAGAATATTTCAAATTTCTTGTCATGAAATAGGATTTGCATTGTGTTGTCCTGTGGCTTCATGTCTTTGACATCTGACCTTGTATCTCCTTTATTTCTCCAGTATGTGTAACAGAGTAAGGGCCAACATAGAGGACCCAGGACAGTAACTGGGGCATTCTGCACCTAAGTGACCTCTTAAACTTGAGTAAGTCATTGTGGTTCTATTGTCTTCCTTTAGTTCATCAACCAAGAGGTGGGCTGGGAAGGGATGGGACAGTATTTGTATGATAACTTCTAAAATTTGTTTGGTGCTTATATTCTAAGATTCATTCTATGATTTTATATATTCTGCTAACGTTTTACAAACATGTTCTCATGTTTAAGTAAACTGAGCATATACCTATTCCTGGAGATGAACTGACAAAAAGTATTTAAAGAGTAAGAAATTTCGAAGTGGATGACATCATTAAACAAACCACATTCCAGGGGCTGGCCCTGAAGATATTGACGACCAGAAGAACCTAGAGGGGAACAGTAAGTAAGGAAAACCATTCACATACTTGCTGAAGGACTGACATGAGGGTTATTCTCAGTGGGGCTGGCTTTGGGTATGCATGTTTTAGTAGTTTGGAGAAGTTGAGTAAGGAGGTGGGGAAATGTAACTTCTTTGGTAATTTATTTTGATACAATTTCAATATATGCAAAATATACAGAACTATACGTTTTTTCCCAGACATTTGAGAATAAGTTGAAGACATGATTTTATGACACCTGTTGCTTCAGTTACTTCAGGGTGCATTTCTTAAGAACCAAGGTTTTTCTCTTATTATCTATAGTACTATTATTTGGAATAATTCACATTCAAATTTTGCCAATTGTTCTAATAATTGGCAGTGCCCTGTACAGCAGTTTTATTTTCTTGGTCCAGGATCCAATCAGGATTAGTCATAGCTTTTGGTTATTATGTCTTTTAGTTCCATTTAATCTGGAACAATACCCTAACCATGCTCTATCTTCCAGACTTGGATGTTTTTGAAAAGTCCTAGCCAGTTATTGAACAGAACGTCCCTTACTTTAGGTTTGTCTGATGTTTCCTCAGGATTAGATTCAGATATGCATTTTTTAAAAGATTTTATTTATTTATTTGACAGAGAGACACAGCAAGAGAGGGAACACAAGCAGGGGGAGTGGGGGAGGGAGAAGCAGGCTTCCCGCCGAGCAGGGAGCCCGATGCGGGGTTCGATCCCAGGACCTTGGGATCATGACCTGACCCAAAGGCAGACGCTTAATGACCGAGCCACCCACGCGCTCCCAGATATGGATTTTTAACACAAATGCCACATAAGGTAACATGTCCCAGTGCATCCTACCAGGAGACACATGAAGTTGGTTTTTCCATTTTGGGTGAAAATTATTCCATCATTTGGTTAAGGCAATTATTATTTTTTTAATCTGATCCTTGAATTAAATATTCTATATGGTTAAGACTTGTTGCTTCTTCTTGTCTCTGACATCACCAGAAGAAACACAGCCTTACTGCAACAGTGCCATCTGCTGAAAAAAGAGAAATGTTTTTCTTAGAATCCCAAGTCCCCAGACATGGCTTGTATTTTGATGTCTTCCAAATGTTACTTAACTGAAAGTTAAATCTAAAGTTTCCAGAGATGGAGTTGGTTAGATAGTGAAGCTTGGGGTGAGGACTTTAGGGAGCATGTAGAGTGAAAAGGAAACCTGTGGGAGAGCAGGGCTGCACAGGTCCTCGTGCTGTCCGAGGAGTTCTATCCCTGAGAACACCTGAGACTGGAACTCCTAGTTGAGGAATGGAAAGCCCCAGTCAGTCCCACCTTACCAGGTAACATCTGGCAGCCCACTGGGCAGGTGTGGGTGGGCAGTGCCCCTGGGCACCCTGCACCCTCTGGCCCTGCCAGAACTGCGTGGTCCATCATCTCACTGCTTAGTGTCCTTTCATCTCTATAACGTAGTTACTTAGGAACCTTAACGTGTTCCAGTATTTGCCTCATTGTTTGTCTGGAAATAATAACTGTTTGTCTCGCTCTATAATTCGAGAGAAAGACTGGCATTTCCCTCCCACCATGGAAAAGGCTCAGGAGTGATCTCTATCATCTTCCAATCATGTTGGTCACTGACTATTTTCTTCAAAGAGTTTTTTGATCTCCTCTCTACTAATCAGAAATCTGAACCTGAAAATCATAGAAGATAAACAGGATGGTCCATGTCTAATGTGTTCTGTTTAACTGCCCTGTGTCTGCAATATTCCTTGAAGTGCAGAAGGACATGAGATCTACTGATGACATTTAAATTTAGACCAAGTTGTTTTTTTCTTATTATTGATCATTTTTTGACTATCAAAGGCTCATAACCAGTCTGAAAGTGGAGGAGAGGAGGGAAAAGGGGGAAGTGATTTTGGTTTTAAAGTTAGATTTGGCTCTTTCCACAGTTTGGCTATTGTGGACATTGCTGCTGTAAACATCGGGGTGCACGTACCCTTTCAGATCCCTACTTTTGTATCTTTGTGGTAAATACCCAGTACTGCAATTGCTGGATCATATGGTAGCTCTATTTTCAACTTTTTGAGGAACCTCCATACTGTTTTCCAGAGTGGCTGCACCAGCTTGCATTCCCACCAACAGTGTAGGAGGGTTCCCTTTTCTCTGCATCCCCGCCAACATCTGTCGTTTCCTGACTTGTTAATTTTAGCCATTCTGACTGGTGTGATGTGGTTTGGAAGGGGGGGGGAAGATGGCGGAGGAGTAGGGGACCCTATTTCAACTGGTCCCCGGAATTGAGCTGGGTATCTACCAGACCACTCTGAGCACCCACGAAACCAGCCTGAGATGTAAGAACATCTGATCTCTACAAACAGAATATCGCAGACAGTTGGTTTTGAGGTATGAAGCAGAGAGCCATGATTCTGTGGGCAGATATTGGAGGATAAAGGGCAGCAGGAGGGTGCCTGGATGTGGGGATCCTACACCGTCGGTGAGTGACAGCCTCACGCGCTGCAGACAGGCACAGACTCACAGACCGGTAGCATAGGGAAAGGACTTTAGGGCAGCCCCCGGGGTGGAGGACCAGACCGGTGGGGTCGCGCGCACACGAACCGCAGCCGCCCTGACAGAAACCAGGAGCGACGGTCGCATGCACACGAACTGCAGCCTCCGAGAGGGAAACCCGGTGAGCCGGGGTCCCGCCAGTGAACTGCAACCTCCGGGGTGGAAACCCCGAGTGGTGGAGTCGCGCACAAGCGAACTGCAGTCCCCTGGACAGGACCCCAAAGTGACAGAGTCGCGCGCGCGCGCAAACTGGGAGCGGCTGGTGGTTTTAGAAGCACAAAGGGCAGAGACGTACTCTGACCTGGAGGCAGGACTGGGAGCACTGCAGAGGGGCGCACAACCCAGGACGCTGCAGTTTATAGCAGCACGGACAGAAACGGAGACGGTATGGCCTGGAGAGCTCACTGAAGAACAGACTGCGGTCTCTCTGCTCTGAGGCAGAGGGTTGGAAATGGTCTCTTCTGCTCTGACTCACGGAAGAGATGTGGAAAGCCGCCAGGGAACAAAAGCCCCAAAGACTGATTCCCACTGAGCCCATCCCCCACCACAGGGGCACAGGGCAACTCCGCCCAAACAGGGTTGCCTGAGTAACAGCGTGGCAGGCCCCTCCCCAGAAGACAGGCTGGGAAGACAAGAGGCTAGCAACCCTAAGGTCCCAAGAAAACAGGTGCATCTTGCTTGGGTTCTGGTCAATAATTTGGACTCTATACATTCCCTCAAACACCCACCAACAAAATGACTAGGAGGAGGAGCCCCCAAAACAAAAGACTCAGAGATTATGACTTATGCTGCAGATTTACAAATGGATGCAGATATAACCAAGATGTCGGAGATAAAATTCAGGCTAGCAATTGTGAAGACAATGGCTAGAATGGAGAAATCAATTAATGGCAACATAGAGTCTCTAAGGGCAGAAATAAAAGGGGAATTGGCAGAACTTAAAAATACTATCAATGTGGGGCGCCTGGGTGGCTCAGTTGGTTGGGCGACTGCCTTCGGCTCAGGTCATGATCCTGGAGTCCCGGGATCGAGTCCCACAACAGGCTTCCTGCTCAGCAGGGAGTCTGCTTCTCCCTCTGACCCTCCTCCCTCTCATGCTCTCTGTCTCTCATTCTCTCTCTTGCAAATAAATAAAATCTTAAAAAAAAAATTTAAATAAAAAAAATGCTATCAATGAGATCCAATCCAATCTAGATAATCTAACAGCTAGGGTAACTGAGACAGAAGAGAGAATAAGTGATCTGGAAGACAGTATAATAGATAAAAAGGGAAAAGAGGAGGCCAGGGAAAAACAACTCAGAATCCATGAAAATAGAATCAGAGAAATAAGTGACACCATAAGGCATTCCAATGTCAGAATCATTGGAATCCCGGAGGGAGTGGAGAGAGAGAGAGGGCTAGAAGATGTATTTGAGCAAATCGTAGCTGAGAACTTCCCTAATCTGGGGAATAAAACAAACATTCGAGTCCTAGAGGCAGAGAGGACCCCTCCTAAGATCAAGGAAAACAGGCCAACACCCCGGCATGTAATAGTAAAACTTGCAAATCTTAGAACCAAGGAAACCATCTTAAGGGTAGTTAGGGGGAAGAGATTCCTTACGTACAGAGGGAGGAACATCAGAATAACGTCAGACCTATCAACAGAGACCTGGCAAGCCAGAAAGACCTGGCAAGACATATTCAAGGTACTAAATGAGAAGAACATGCAGCCAAGAATACTTTATCTGGCAAGGCTTTCATTTAGAATGGATGGAGAGATGCAGAGCTTCCACGACTGGCAGAAGTTGAAAGAATATGTGACCACTAAGCCAGCCCTGCAAGAAATATTAAGGGGGGTTCTATAAAAGGAGAAAGACCCCAAGAGTGATCTACAACAGAAATTTACAGGGACAATCTATAAAAACAATGTCTTCACAGGCAACATGATGACAATTAATTCATATCTTTCAATAATCACTCTCAACGTGAATGGCCTAAACGCTCCCATAAAACGGCACAGGGTTGCAGATTGGATAAAAAGACAGGACCCATCCATATGCTGTCTACAAGAGACTCATTTTGAACCTCAAGATACATCCAGACTGAAAGTGAAGGGATGGAGATCTATCTTCCATGCCAGCGGACCTCAAAAGAAAGCTGGGGTAGCAATTCTTATATCAGACAAGTTAGATTTTAAACTAAAGTCTGTAATAAGAGACACAGAAGGACACTATATCATTCTTAAAGGGTCTATCCAACAAGAAGATCTAACAATTGTAAATATCTATGCCCCCAACCTGGGAGCAGCCATCTACATAAGCCAACTGTTAACCAAAATAAAGAGTCATATTGATAACAATACGTTAATTGTAGGAGACCTCAATACTCCAATCTCAGCAATGGACAGATCATCTAAGCAGAAAATCAACAAGGAAACAAGAGCTTTGAATGATACATTGGACCAGATGGACCTCATAGATATTTACACAACATTCCACCCTAAAACAACAGAATACTCATTCTTCTCGAGCGCACATGGAACTTTTTCCAGAATAGACCATATACTGGGTCACAAATCAGGTCTCAATTGATACCAAAAGATTGAGATTATTCCCTGCATATACTCAGACCACAATGCTCTAAAACTGGAACTCAATCACAAGAAAAAATTTGGCAGAAATTCAAACACTTGGAAGCTAAAGACCACTCTGCTCAAGAATGTTTGGGTCAACCAAGAAATCAAAGAAGAACTTAAACAATTCATAGAAATCAATGAGAATGAAAACACATCGGTCCAAAACCTATGGGATACTGCAAAGGCGGTCCTAAGGGGGAAATACATAGCCATCCAAGCCTCACTCAAAAAAATACAAAAATCCCGAATTTACCAACTAACTCTACACCTTAAAGAACTAGAGAAAAAGCAACAAACCACGCCTAAGACACACATTAGAAGAGAAATAATTAAAATTAGAGCAGAAATCAATGAATTAGAAACGAGAAACACAGTAGATCAGATCAATGAAACTAGAAGTTGGTTCTTTGAAAGAATTAATAAGATTGATAAACCACTGGCCAGACTTATCCAAAAGAAGAGAGAAAGGATCCAAATTAATAAAATTATGAATGAAAGGGGAGAGATCACGACCAACACCAAGGAAATAGAAACAATTATTATAAATTATTATCAATAACTATATGCCAATAAACTGAGCAATCTGGATGAAATGGAGGCCTTCCTGGAAACTATAAGCTGCCAAGACTGAAACAGGAAGAAATTGACAACCTGAATAGGCCAATAACCAGTAACGAGATTGAAGCAGTGATCAAAAACCTCCCAAAAAACATGAGTCCAGGGCCTGATGGATTCCCTGGGGAATTCTACCAAACATTCAAAGAAGAAATAATACCTATTCTGCTGAAACTGTTTCAAAAAATAGAAACAGAAGGAAAACTTCCAAACTCATTCTATGAAGCCAGCATTACCTTAATACCCAAACCAGGCAAAGACCCCATCAAAAAGGAGAATTTCAGACTGATATCCCTGATGAATATGGATTCCAAAATCCTCAACAAAATCCTAGCTAATAGGATCCAACAGTACATTAAAATGATCATCCACCACAACCAAGTGCGATTTATCCCCGGGATGCAAGGGTGGTTCAACATTCGCAAATCAATCAATGTGATAGAACACATTAATAAGAGGAGAGAGAAGAATGATATGGTCCTCTCAATTGATGCAGAAAAAGTATTTGACAAAATACAACATCCTTCCCTGATTAAAACTCTCCAGAGTATAGGGATAGAGGGAACATTCCTCAAGCTCATAAAATCCATCTATGAAAAACCCACAGCGAATATCATCCTCAGTGGGGAAAAGCTGAGAGCCTTTCCCTTAAAATCAGGAACACGTCAAGGATGCCCACTCTCACCACTGTTGTTCAACATAGTACTAGAAGACCTAAAAACAGCAATCAGACAACAAAAAGAAATAAAAGGTATTCACATTGGCAAAGAAGAAGTCAAAGTCTCTCTTTTCGCACACGACATGATACTTTATGTGGAAAACTCAAAAGACTCCACCCCCAAATTACTAGAACTCATCCAGCAATTCAGTAATGTGGCAGGATACAAAGTCAATGCACAGAAATCAGTTGCTTTCTAATACACTAACAACGCAACTGTAGAAAGAGAAATTAGAGGAACGATTCCATTTGCAATAGCACCAAAAACCATAAGATACCTCGGAATAAACCTAACCAAAGAGGTAAAGGATCTATACTCTAGGAACTATAAAACACTCATGAAAGAAATTGAAGAAGACACAAAAAGATGGAAAAATATTCCATGCTCATCGATAGGAAGAATAAACATTGTTAAAATGTCTATGCTACCCAGAGCAATCTATACCTTCAATGCCATCCCAATCAAAATTCCAATGACATTTTTCAAAGTGCTGGAACAAACGATCCTAAAATTTGTATGGAATCAGAAAAGACCCCGAATCACCAAGGAGAGGTTGAAAAAGAAAAACAAAGCTAGGGGCATCACGTTGCCCGATTTCAAGCTATATTACAAAGCAGTGATCACCAAGACAGCATGGTACTGGCACAAAAACAGACATACAGACCAATGGAACAGAATAGAAAACTCAGATATGGACGCTCAACTCTATGGTCAAATAATCTTTGACAAAGCAGGAAAAAACATGCAATGGAAAAAAGACAGTCTCTTCAATAAATGGTGCTGGGAAAACTGGACAGCCACATGCAGAAGAATGAAACTCGACCATTCTCTAACACCATTCACAAAGATAAACTCAAAGTGGATGAAAGACCTCAATGTGAGACAGGAATCCATCCAAATCCTAGAGGAGAACATAGGCAGTAACCTTTTTGACATCGCCCACAGCAACTTCTTTCAAGATACATCTCCAAAAGCTAGTGAAACAAAAGCAAAAATGAACTTTTGGGACTTCATCAAGATAAAAAGCTTCTGCACAGCAAAGGAAACAGTCAACAAAACAAAAAGGCAACCCACAGAATGGGAGAAGATATTTGCAAATGACACTACAGATAAAGGGCTGGTATCCAAAATCTATAAAGAACTTCTCAAACTCAACACCCAAAAAACAAACAATCAAGTCAAAAAGTGGGCAGAAGAGATGAACAGACACTTCTCTGAAGAAGATATACAAATGGCTAACAGACACATAAAAAAATGTTCATCATCATTAGCCATCAGGGAAATCCAAATCAAAACCATGCTGAGATACCACCTTACACCACTTAGAATGGCAAAAATGGACAGGGAAAGAAACAACAAATGTTGGAAAGGTTGTGGAGAAAGGGGAACCCTCTTACACTGTTGGTGGGAATGCAAGTTGGTACAGCCACTTTGGAAAACAGTGGGGAAGTTCCTCAAAAATTTAAAAATAGAGCTACCCTATGACCCAGCAATTGCACTCCTGGGTATTTACCCCAAAGACACAGATGTAGTGAAAAGAAGGGCCATATGTACCCCAATGTTCATAGCAGCAATGTCCGCAATAGCCAAACTGTGGAAAGAGCCGAGATACCCTTCAACAGATGAATGGATAAAGAAGATCTGGTCCATATATACAATGGAATATTACTCAGCCATCAGAAAAGATGAATACCCAACTTTTACATCAACATGGATGGGACTGGAGGAGATTATGCTAAGTGAAATAAGTCAAGCAGAGAAAGTCAATTATCATATGGTTTCACTTATTTGTGGAACATTAGGAATAACATGGAGGACATTAAGAGAAGGAAGGGGAAAATGGGCGGGGGGAATTGTTGGGAGAGATGAACCATGAGAGACTATGGACCTGAGAAACAAACAGGGTTTTAGAGGGGAGGGGGGTGAGGGGATGGGTTAGCCTGGTGATGGGTATTAAGGAGGGCACGTACTGCATGGAGCACTGGGTGTTATACGAAAACAATGGATCGTGGATCATTACATCAAAAACTAATGATGTATTGTATGGTGACTAACATAATAAAATTTTAAAAAATTAAAAAATAAAGTTAGATTTGGAAGAGTGAACAGTGTAATTTGGGTGCTAAAGCCAAGAATATCAGGTATGATCATCTCAGTCTTCATTAATTATATCTGGTGTCTAAGCAAATGGAGGGGCCAGTGGACGCTTAGACCACAGCTGGAACTCCAGGCTCTGCATTTAACTGAACAAACACAGACAGGAACTCATCACAGGAGAGTGAGCAAAATGAGAAGAAACTGAATGTCATGCTACATGGAATAGGATTGGGAACTTAGGAAGCCTTGGACTTGGGAAAGAGTTAAAATAAAGGGGACAGGGTGGCTGTGTATGATTATGTCTGGTATAGAGAAAGTTCTGAACTTAACTTTCTTTCACTTAAGTGGTAGAATTAATACTAGCAAACTAAAGTTTCATAGAGATAGATTCTACTTTATTATGAGGAATAAAGCAAATTTCTAGCAGTTGAAAGTGTCCAAGGATGGTTTGGGATGCTCCGGAGAGTGGAGTTGCAGGAAAGATATGTGTGGCCAGATTATATGACCTTAATGACCTTACTGAGAACCTGTAATCTAAAGATGCATTTATTGATCCAGGGCTTGACCCAATCCACAGTCAACTTTTTAATCTTTAAATTTAAAAACAATAACTAAATAAAAGCAAATTGGTTAGCTTCTTTCATCCAAAACCAAGCCTAAGGTCATGCAATTGACATTTGATTCATGTGTCCTTCAAATTATGTAACACATGGGAAAAATATATCTATAAACAAAATGAAAATACTTTCAGGGAAGTTCTTTGTAAAAAGAATTTTGCACTGAGTAAATGCAATACTTCTGCTAAATGCTTAAACTTAATTATTGTGCAATCAAATTTAATTATTCCTAGAAAAATTCTTTATCTTTATAAATTATTTAGAATTCATAAAGTCAGGCTTTCTGAATTAGCACTTTATAGCACGTGGAAAAATCCACAAGGAGAAAAAAAATTCATTTTTATCTGAACGTTTCTGGGTGCTATTAGGTTGTATCATGTAAAATTATTTGACCATTTTTAATTAAAATTTTTATTGAAAAAATATACATTTCTCAGAACCTGCTATTGTGAGAAATAATACAAAAAGATTCTATGAATCTTTATTTTTACTAGTATCAATGGTAACATCTTACAAAACTATAGTACATTTTTGGTCTACAAAATGAAAATTTTTATGTGGTTCAATTTAATACATTATAGATGGATGCCCCAAATCACAAGTTTGACTGGGTTAGATTATGTGGATATATCCTAAATTCATAAAGCATTCAAGTAACTTTGATGACATTGAAACATATACCATTGCAGTAGTAATCCAAGCGCATGTAGGTTGTGGGACAGGAGAGGTTTCAAGAAAGATCTAGCTACAGGACAGCAGGGCTGGTGGCTAGATTTTTTTTTCAAGTTTTTATTTAAATTCAAGTTGGTTAACATATAGTGTAATATTGGTTTCAGGAGTAGAATTTAGTGATTCATCACTTAGATATTTTAAGAGATGCTGCAGAGGGATCAGGACAATGAGCATTGGGAAATAGATGTGGTGTGCTTGGATAAAGAGAAGACCCAGAGTGGGCATAGAGGCCAGAAAGAGCAAGAGGGTGAGGAAGGAAAGGCAACCTGGGGACGTGCAAGGTTAGAGTGGACTGTACAGTTTTTAGGTTGAGAGGAAGATGCTCAGAGAAAGAAATCACAGATGCAAGAGAGGCTTGGAGGGCATGGAACAGGGGACAATCAATAGGAGATTAATGCCAGAAAAGAGAAGACACCCCCTCCTCCCAGCCCTGCAAGAAAAGAGGGGACTTGGATATTTAAATGTAAATAAGAGGGAGTGCATTGTAAAATTCACTTGGTGCAGTTGTCTTTTTCTACATTATATCTCATGCAGAATTCTGAAGTACACAAAGCTGGGATCAGGGGTAGTCTTGTGGGGATGAGCAGAAGACCCATCTTTAGCCTCTCCTGCCTCAGTGTGACCCAAGCTTCCCCTTTGAGAGCCTGAAGTTTCCACAAATGCATTAGAAAACTAATGGCATCCATCATGGAATGAAATGGGTAAACTATTCCAACCCTCCTCATCCTCGTTTTATCAGGCTACAAAACTCAATTCTCACATCATTCTGTCATTTGGCAAATAAACTATAAGATTGAAATTCAGGTTTCAGAGAGACTGAAAGCTACAGGATGAACTGTAACAGGGATAAACAGGTCATCTGAACATAATGGCAAAAGTGGGCCTGTGAGTCCAGAATGGGAACAATCTGGCCCCTGGCAAACATCCAAGAGGGTTCCATTGGTTGTGAGCACATCTTGAGCCAAAAATGGGATGGTCTTCCCTGCAAGTTACTTTTGCCTGAATTAATAAAGAACTAATAGTCAAGTCCAGAAATATGACTGGCTATGTAGGCTGGCTAACCACGTCTGGAGTAGTACTTCTGCTGTGAGCCCCATTTTTAGGAAGGATGGAGACAAAGTAAAAGAATGTGCAGATGAGGGGGAACAGAACAGGAATGGAGACAGAGTTGATTTGCTATAAATATTTGTTCAAGAAAAGAACGGGGAGAAGCCGAATGACAAGAGGAAAAAGGTCGGGAGAGAGGGAAGGAATGAGAAAAGCACATAAAGTGATGACATGTGGTTATGATTTAGAGAATTTTTTTTTTCAGAAATGGAGATGAATAAGCTTAAAAGGAGAGAAGAAAATTTGTGAAAGGGGATGAGAATATGGAAGTTAAGAGAAGCAGATACAGCTTGTGACGGCCCCACCACTGTAAATGTCATCAGGGTGCAACCAATAATTTGTGGTTGTCAAGGTTTAAAGCTTTAACTCCTGCCATTACCCCCAGATGCTTAAGTAGGAATTCCAGTACTCTGAACTCCATTTCTGTATCCCCACCCCAAATCCCTTGGGTGTTACACACATGTGAGGGTTCCAACATAAATATTTATAGGGCAAAAGACCTTAGAAAACCCAATCCATGTTTTCCAAATGATATTCCACAAAACCAACAAACCCACTTGCCTCCCCATCCTGCCCCCACTTCTCCCTCTATTCTCCTTCCCACCCCTGCCTCCTCCTCTCTATCGCTCCCTCTTTCTCACCTGATTTCTTTCCTTCTTTCAACATATGCTTACTGAGCACCACTATCTTCCATATACCTCACCTACAATGTTGAACAAAAACAGATATATGGCCCTTCCCTGATGGAGCTCGTGAGCAAGTGGGGAAGGCAACTATGATTTTCATAAATAGTAAATTGGATTTCCTTCATAACTATAGAAGTTGAACATTTAGTCTCATATCTGTTGTGGGTATGATGCTCATGGACATTTTAACCCAGGTATGAAAACCAAGTTTATTTATATATATCTGAATTTAATTTAGTTCCCTAGTTCCTATTGTCCAATGAAAGAATTTGATCTTTCAGGTTTTACTTTCACTATTTTCAGGTTTAAAAATCAGCCCAATCCAGGAATTTCTCCTTCCAATTCAGTGATGTAAACATGGTCCATTCTTGTTCAAAATTCTTTCTACTTCAACCCCTTCCCCTTCCTTCTTGGTACGGTACCTAAGATTCTGGGAGGTTAGATGCATTATGGCCTCAGGATCATGGCTGGGGTAGGGAGGCACATGGGGTCTGGGACCATCCTGGGGCCATGACAGGATACAGCTCACATCATCAGTTCCCACACTTGGGTGCTCTGATTCCCATAGCAGTGTCCATCGTCATGTACTTTAAATCAGTGTTAATTGTTCTAATTCCTTGAAACTCTGGAACTCATTTATAACTTTATTGTCCTTTAATTCACTAATTTTAGTATATATCTTCCTTTTCCTTCCATTTGGCTATTTATCTCCTCTACCTTCTTAAGGCACATTTTCATGTCATTTACCTTTCTTCTTTGTTTTTATTAATAAAAAAACATTTAAGGCTAAAAATTATATTCTGAGTACAATATTTACCTCATGGCATGGATTAAGATTTATTGTTTTGCAAACATTATTATTTCTAAGGGGATTATAATCAAATTTTTAATTACTTTTTTAACACTTGCTTTAATTTGGATATTTTATTTTCCAATCTCCAAAAAGTTAGATTTTATTTTTGTCATTAATGATTGCATCAATGTCTGTGTTAGTTGTATTTATAAACAAGTGCTTATAAATTGCTACTTTCAGGAACCCATAAAGATCCTTCCTGGGAATTTCGTAATTTTTAATTTTCATTAATGTTTCATGTATAATGAAAGTTTGTCCTGGGTTTGATATTACAAATATACATCTAATATATCCATATTTCTTGTAAATGTTACCTCCCAAACACATCCCAACTCTGACTAGTTCCTACCATATACATTTTACAACTCCAGAGTCCTAACATCAGAGCAGGGAGTGTCCTTTGTGACCCAGGTTTCAGGTTCTCTGAAATCCCAAATCAAGTAAGGCAGTGGCTGCCATTGGCAACAGTTGAGTTGGGTATGCCCTTCCCCTGCCACTGTCTTAGCAAGCCCAGCCCATGTGGATTCCACTGTATCATGGGAGATGGAGATCCAACAAGGTTAATACTTTCCTTTCAGTTAGCCTTTGTCTCAAACAAAGAAGACTCATGATCAATAAGTAATAATAATAGTAATTGAAATGGCAGTCCATGATATCTCATCCCCAAAACATCAGGCCACGATGGTTTTTCTAGCAACTTTTTAGCAGAAATTCAAGAAAAAAGTATTTTTCATTATATCTTAACTGTTTCTGAAAGCAAACATTAAAGCTGCACAAGTTGTTTTATGAAGATGAAACATACTCTTAAGAAAATTGGAAGAGATTTAATTTCAAAATATAGTTTCAAAATATAAAGTGAAATTTAGTTTCAAAATATAAAGAAAACAAACTTATTTCCTTGCTGGTTTCACTTCAGGGAAATACTGACTCATCTTTGTAGTTAGTACAAATTCATCTTTTTAAAAAAGATTTATTTATTTATTTATTTATTTATTTATTTTAGAGAGAGAGAGCAAGCATAAGCAGGGGGAAAGGCAGAGGGAGAGAATCTCAAGCATACTCCATTCCCAGTGCAGAGCCCTATGCAGGGCTTGATCTCACGACCCTAAGATCATGACCTAGCCAAAATTAAAAGTCAGTCACTCAACAAATTGAGCCACCTGGGTGCCCCTACAAATTCATCTTTGTGGTTAATACAGTTTAAAGGGGCTCTGATTTTAAATGCACAATATGCCAATATAATACTCTCCATTGACATCTTCTATACTGGGTGGGCAGTTACAACTGTTTAAACAATGGTCATTAAGGCAGGAATTTCCTTCTAAATGTAGAGAGAGTTGTGTTTTGGAAGAAAATAACATTTACTAATTCTTGCATGGCAAAGTTCTGGGTTGATCCTTTAGATTATATTTTGTGTTAAGAAAGATAAGACTATCTGGTTCATTCCACCTACCTATGAAGTTTTCCTAACTTACCACCATGGATTTGATACAATTTCTTTATCATAAAATAAACCCACAATTGTACCTGCCTCTATTTGCTAACCCAATTCTGTTCCACGGATCTGATTCCTGTTCTCATCTCAGGACTCTCTCTTGTCAGTTAAGAATGCTTTCAGCCAACTACAGAGACCAAAGATCAAGAGGAAGGTGGTTGCTGGTCCCCTTTCTTTAGTGCATTTCTGTTTCTTTTGGCCTTTTCAACATGGTGATAGGATAGCCATTGTGTCCTTGTTCAAGGCAATAAGAGGGAAGAAAGAGATCAGCAGGCTCTGACCCCATCATATGAGTCAAAACAGGGTCACCTCGTTCTCTCTAATGTCAAGAGATGCTCAGGTAACTCTGTATTTTATGATAGTTCTCTGCATTTCATAACATGAGAGAGAGGCTTAGGGATGGCTTTTCTAGTTTCAGATTAACATCTTCTTTGTTACCGTTAGTAATTCCTTCACCTTTCTCTTCATTTCTTTCCCTCCCTCCCTCCCTTCCTCCCTTCCTCCCTTCCTTCCTTCCTTCCTATTCTTTCTTCCTTTTCTTTTCTTTCTTCTTTCTTCTTTTGAGTTCAGACAAACTTTCATCTGAGTACAAAATTGACTTTGTCCCAGAAATTTTTTAAAAATCTGAGTCATTGTTTTTAGATTTTTTTCAAAATACTGATTTTTTTTTCACCCAATGTGGATAAGAGATCATGTTTTTAGATTTCCAAGTAGATTTAAACATTTTTAAATTTATTTCTTATTTTATTGCATCGCAGATACATAATGTGGTTTTGTTATCCATGCTTCAGCATTGATTGGGGGATTTTTGGTGGCCCAAATTATGGTCATTTTGGAAGTTTTTATTGATGTACAGAAACCTTTATTTCCCCCTTTTCCAATTAGAAAATTTGATATTTTTTATCCCTCCTGGCTCAGTTGCTTGTAATAAATAAAATATTAGTGAATCATAGTTCTAAATATAAGGCTAAAACCATAAAGCTTCTGGAGGAAAATATTGGAAATTATCCTTAAGACCTTGGGATATGCAGAGATTTCTTGGAACAGATGTAAATGCACTAACCATAAAAGAAAACACAAACTGGTAAATTTGAATTTATCAAGACTAAAAATACTTGGCCATCAAAAGATACCTTTAAGAAAGAGAAAGGCAAGCCACAGACTGGGAAAAAGTATTTTCAATACATATATTTGTCAAAGAACTTTATTAGAATATATAGAGAAATATAAAACAAGGAAAAGACAAATAACCCAATTTTTAAGAAAAGGGCAAAAGACTATAACAGATACTTCATAATATCCAAATGGTCAGTGAAATCACAAAAAGGTGTTCAAAGTAAAACACATTGAGATACTATGTGCATCTATTGAAAAAGACAGAGAATACCACATGTTTTCAAGAATGTGAAGCAACTGGAACTCTCATAGGTTGATGTTTGGGAGTTTAAAATGGAACAAACATTTTGAAAAACTATTTGGTGATTTCTAACAAAGACAAATATACACTTACCTGAACACCCAGCTATTTGGCTCTTAGGTATACACCAAGATAAATGAAAAAAAATGTATGTTCACAAAAAACTTTGCACAAAACAATCTGTTATATTCATGCAGTTGATACTGTACAAAAATAACAATGAACAGTTTATGTAACAAAGTGGATGGATATAAAAATATTATGTTGAGTAAAAGAAGCAATACACATAAGACTATATACTCTATAATTCTATTTATATGAAATTGAATAGCAGTCAAAACTATTCTCTGGTGATAGAGGTCAGAATATAATTACATTGGAAACTGACTGCTAAGGGACACAAGGAAACATTGTGGGAGGTAAAAATGTCACCATGTTTCTTAACCTGGGTAGAGGTTACACAAATATATACAATCAGTAAAAATTTATTATACATTTTGCTAGACATAAACTATACCTTTATTTTTTTAAAAAAACCTAGGTCCTCTATCCTTTCTTATATTTTATCTACTTGATCTTGCAAGAACTAAGAAAGGTATGCTTAAAGCTTCCCATTACTGGTTTAAAGTTCTGTTTCTTTCCATTTCGCCTTGTGATTCCTGCAGCTTTTACTTATATATTTTGAAGTCAGGTTATTTGGTGCATAGAAATTTCTAAGTTTTCTCTTCACTGCGGAGGACTGTCACCATCAGGATTACAAAGAAGGCCTCTCTCTCCAATTTAAATCGCTTTTCCTTGGGTTTATCTGATATTTATTTCTTGGCCTTTGCACTTCTGATTACATGTTGTATCTTTTTTCTTCTTTTTTTAAAACGTGGCATTAAGTACATTCACATTGTTATGCCACCATCACTGCCATCCATCTCCAGAACTTTTTTCATCTTGCAAAACTGAAACTCTGTAACCATTAAATGATAGCTCCCCATTCTCCACTCCCCAACAACCACCATTCTACTTTCTGTTTCTATGAATTTGACTACTCTAGTTACTTCATATTAGTAGAATCATACAGTATTTTTCCTTTTGTGACTGCCTTATTTCACTTAGCATAATGTCCTCAAATGTTCATCCCTGTTATAGCAGGCATCGGGATTTCCTTACTTTGTAAGGCTAAATCATATTCCATTGTATGTATATATCACATTTTGTTTATTCATTCATCCATCGATAGACACTTGGGTTACTTCTACCTTTTAGCTATTTTTTTTAAAGATTTTATTTATTTATTTGACAGAGAAAGACACAGCGAGAGAAGGAACACAAGCAGGGGGAGTGGGAGAGGGAGAAGCAGGCTTCCTGTTGAGCAAGGAGCCCGATGCAAGGCTCAGTCCCAGGACCCTGGGATCATGACCCAAGCAGAAGGCAGATGCTTAATGACTGAGCCACCCAGGCACCCCCATTTTAGCTATTTTGAATAATGCTGCTATAAGCATGTGTGTACGAATAACTCCTGTGAGTTCCTGTTTTCAATTCTTTTGCATTTATACCCAGAGATGGAAATGCTGGATCACATGGTAATTCCATTTTTAATTTTTTTTGAGGAACTGCTGTACTATTTTTCATAGTATCTGCACCACCTTGCATTCCCACCAACAATGCACAAGGATTCCAATTTCTTCATATCTTCACAAATACTTGTTCGAAATAGTAGTCATCTTAACGGATTTGAGATGGCATCTTGTGGTTTTTAATTTGTATTTACCTAATAATTAGTGATGCTGAGCATTTTTTTCTGTGCTTAATTGGCCAGTTGTACATCTTCTTTGGAGAAGTGCCTATTCAGGTCATTTGCCCACTTTTTAACTGGGTTGTTTGTCTTCCATTGTTGAGTTGTAGGAGTTCTTTATATATTCTGGATATTAACCCCTTACCATATATATGATTTGTATATATTTTTCCCATTCCATGGGTTGCAATTTCACTCTGTTCTTTGTGTCCTTTGATGCACAGCTTAATTTTGATATACTCTGACTTCTCTATATTTTCTTTTGTTGCCTGTGCTTTTGGTATCCTATCTAAGAAACCAATGCCAAATCGAATGTTATGAAATTTTTCTCCTGTATTTTCTTCTAAGAGTTTTATGGTTTTAGTTTTCACATTTGGATCTTTGATTTTTTTTTCCCTTTCTTTTGCTTGCAAATTTTTCTAATCATTTAGTGGCATGTACTTCATGCCACTCATCTGTGCACTGAAGAATGGGGCTTGTTTCTGTATTCAATTAGAGAATAATTGCTTGTTTCAATGGATTTATTTCTTAAATTTACTATCGTAAAAACATGCTAAGTTTTATTTATGTTACTTTGCTTTATTTCTTGTATTTTTATGTTTCTTTGATCATTCTGCTTTTTTTCAACTCTTACATAGCATAGACACAAAATAAATCACCAAAAATGAACAATGATAAACATTATGATTCTGTTTTATATATTTGAAGAAGGCTTTCTGGTGCATTTATATGTTAATAATATAATGAAATCTTTGCTAGATTTCTTTGGCTGATTTTTTTTTTCTCCTTAAAGCTTAATATATCATTATTTATCTTCTGGCATAAACAGTTTCCAGATATTAATGAATCCAACCTGGAAGCTTTTTCCCTTACAAATAATCTTTTCTGTTTGTATGATTGTTTTATTCTCTCTGTATCTCTCAAGTTCCAGCAACTTTTCAACCCATGTCTTGGTCTTTCTCATCAATATATTCATTCCTTCAATAATTATTTATTCCTACAATAATTATTTGTTGAGCTGTCATTCTAACAGGACATGAGCATAAAATTAAGCAGAATAAAGACATTTTCTACCTTCATGGAGTTTACAGTCAAGTAGGAAAGACAGATATTCATAAAATTGTCACACAAATCAATGTAACATGATCACTTACAGCTTTAACAGGAAGATGGAACCAGAGAACAATGAATGGGAATCAACTCATTGAAGTAGCATAGTAGGGGATGCTCAGGGCTTTAGGCTATAGCAATTCTATGTGTAAAGACCCCTAAGCACAAGAGAGGTTGGCCTCTGCAGGAATTAAAAACTTTTCTGTAACAAGAGCATCTGGAGACTCAGGCAGGAAAGTCAGGCAGCTCAGGGTCCTTTGCTCATGTTAATGATTGAGTCCTAGTTATGAGAGCAATGAAAAACTCCTAAAGAGTTCTAAATGTGTTGGCAAATGATCAGATTTATCTTTTAAGAAGACCACTCTGACAGCATTGGGGAAAGGTGATTGGAAAAGGTGTGAGTGGATGTGAGTTTAGTGGAAGTAGCATAGGCAGATGACTGTGTAGGTGAAGAAAATGGATTGATTTTAGACATACTTAGGAAATAAAATTGAGAAAAGTTAGTGTTGCGATGACAGAAGAGAGCAGAGTTTCCAAAGGTGGTGCCATTCAGGGAGATAGGGGCACTGGGAGAGGATAAATTTGGGGGGATTGGGGATTATAAGTTTAGTTTTAGACACATGGAGTTTCATCCATTTATTTATTAACTCATTCAACCAAAATGTATTGATTGCCTGCTATATACCAGGCATTGTTGTTGGTCCTAGAGATTCAGCAATACATAATTTGATGAGCAAGTTCTCAGTATCTTAATGCCATCCAAGAGGACCTATCAGGTAGTCATTTGGACATACATGGTCTAGAACTCAGGATGTAGGTCTGAGGTCTCTGTTGGGACTGTACATTTATGTGTCATTTGCATGTAGGTGATAACTGATGCTGGGACAAAAATGAGATGATCTTGGGTTCTAAGGTGACAAACTGAGAAAGAGGAGGAAAAGGAGCCCCTGGGACTACACTTCTTAAATGGCTAGATTGAAAAGAATATGTAAGGAGCCAGAGACAGAGCTGGCAGAGAAATAGGAAGAAAACAGGAAAAGACTGACCCAGAGTAAAGAGAAGCAAAACAAAGAAGTCAGTAGTACTGAGTTTGGCCAACAATTCAATCTGATGAGGCCTGAGCAATTTCCCCTGTGACATGGAGGTTACCACTGATCCCAAAAGCTGTTTCATTAGAATAATGGGTTCAGAGGAAGTGTGGAATTGGTGGAGGGTGAGTATGAGATGAGGAAGTTGAGAAGTAGAGAGTGAAATGGACTCTGGAGCCAGGAGCCCAAGTGTAAATCCTGACACTACCGTTTATTATTGACTCCATTGTCTCATGAGTAATAATAAGACAATAATAGGACAATGTGGGATGTGCCACATAGAGTGTGGGTGAGAATTACATAAGATAATGTATGGTAAGTACTTAAAACAATGCCTGGTTTACAAGGGCTTAATAAATGTTAGTGCTTAGTGCAGTTATATGTGGGGTCAGAGGAGACTTCTGTCTTTCATTTCCTCCCTTCCCTTTCCCTTTTCCTCTCCTCCTCCCCTTCCTTCTCCTCCTTCTTCTTCCTCTCCTTTTTTCCTCCTTTTCCTTCTTCTTCTCCGTCCTGTACTTCTTTTTAAATGAAAGACGAGTATTAGCTTCCATATGTCACATTTTTAATTATTCTAGGAAATCTGACCTGTCTGTACTAGACAGATTATGTGGGAAGGGCTGATGATTTCACACACACATACACACACATGCACACACATGCACACACACTCAATTGGACATTTGACCTGAGCCAAAGGCAGGCGCTTTAACCGACTGAATCACCCAGGTGTCCCCAGACTGTGCTTTCTGATCCAGGACTGGAAGGATGAGTTCTCAAGCTGGGAAAATACAGTGAGCTCCATGGGCACTTGGAACAGCATGTGCAAAGACTCAGATGCACAAAGGGAAATGTGAATTTGGGGAACGCTGATAGGATTCATGCAGCCAGAAAGTACCACTCCTGTAGGCATAGGGGTTATAGCATCAAACCACAGTCTTAAAAACCATTTCTCTCCAAGCATTTTGGGATGCTTTGTGACCATTTTTCCCCGTACTCCCTGACAATTTAATTTTCTAGGATACTTTTCACCCTAGTGTATATTTAGGTATAATACTAGTATAAGTTTATTTAATAATCATACATTGGCTGCAGGCCAAAGCAGGGCTCATAAACACTTTTATTAAAAAAAAGGAAAACCTTCTTTGGTTCTTGGAAGTACTAAACCTGTCTCATGCAAGACCAATTTTAAACTTACCCCGGCTACTCTGCTGCTAAAGTCAATGTCAAAACTCTTTAACATAAGCAATTGTTGTGATAAAGTTGTAGAATAGAGAGTTATTAAGCTTGAAAAACAATAACAAGTTATAGGAGCTTTTTTTTTTCTGGATTAGGGGAAAAATTGGCTGAGTAGCTGAAAGAGTTTAGAAATGATTTGCGATGTCTACAGATTCCATTTCCTGGGTGAGCTCTCCCAGTGGTTTAACTGGAAAAGCCGTATGCTCAGTGCACAGAAAGGACTCTGGCTTGGTTTTCATTGAGTCAGGAATGACATTACTGGGCAATCCACAGAGTTTTCTGGAGAGAGTCTGAGTTGAAGTGACTTTGCATGCTTTATGTTGCCTGACAAAAGTCAAGTGGTGGGGGGGCACCCAATGAAAGTTCATAGCTACGCCATTCTCTGTAATTGAAAGTGCTATGTAAAAAATAAAATATGTCAACAGTTCCTACTGCCTGCCTTGCATCCCAGAGAGCCATGTACATTTTCAGTTATCCCTGCAACTTAAAAGAATTATAACCACAGAGACTGTGAAGGAGCAGCTGGTTTGCAAAGCTGCTTCGGGTAAACCTGTCAGAGCTCATGAGTAAACAGAATCTGAATACAGATGCTGCACATAGGGGAAATCAATTGCTTTTTCTACAAAATAAAAAGAAGAGTTTTGCTCAGGGCGATGTGACGATGCCTTGCAACTGTTCTGCATTAGCTGCAACTTTCTTCTCGCTTTCTTACCGCCCAATTTTCCTTTATTCTACAGTGAACAGTTGAGGTTGTGTGTTGCGCACTGGGAATATCTAAACTGGAAATAATTAAAATATATATTTCATTTATAGTGGGACTTATGTGAAGAGAAGTAAAGATTGCCACAGCTTCCTGAGTATATGAGTTAATGATGTGTTCTGCATTTTCTCAATTTTCCACATTTTAACTGCCTCTGTTCCTTATTTGAGGGCAGGGGACTTTGAGAGGCATGCGATACAGACCCACTTGAGCAGAAACTTATAGCCCTAAAGAATGGGGGGATGGTGTGGAGAGGCTCAGGTTAATCTTGTGGTTTCTTGACGGTATCCTCTTCCAGTTTCTCCCTTCAGTGTCAAAGCTAGTGTGTTATCAAGGAGAAGTTTCCAACCAGAGATTGGTTTAAAGCCATTGTGGTATTCCATTAGGGTGTGTTTTTAGAACATGACGAATAAGTGGATTTTCAAAATGAAGTTCCAAAAATAATTATTAAAAAGGGAAAACACAGAATTCCTACAGAAAAAAAAAACTCACAACTCTGCATGTGTGTATGTGTATTGTAAGTACATTAGATATATATCCACAGCAGAATGAAGTCATTGGGAGGGTAAAGGCAAATGCCCATTTTTCAGAATTAATTTGGACATCATTTTGATGAAGACTAAGCTAGCATAAACAAAGCCAGAAACGGGATACAAAGGCTAAATTGATTATAAATCTTGAAGCTTGTTTGTATGACCGGGTTGCATGACTGAAGCTTGAAAAGGGAAAAGTGTCTTACACAGAGTTACAAGTGTGCTTTTGGTCATGGTTAACTATAAAGGGAAGAAATATGAAAGTCATTTCCAAAATGTTTGGAGATAGAAACTCTATGGAAGAAATCCAAGAGGTCAGGATGCATTCTTATTTATTGTGTTATTTTTCCAATTGCAAAGAAATATTATTTCTAGAAAGAGTTGGCTCAAAGTATAACTATAGGCAATGAATTGAAAAATAAAGCATGAAGAGCATGAAACATTTTATCTGAGATAATCCCCATAAAAAGTCAGTGACAGGATGAAAAAGCATCTCCCTTTATGCAACCTACCACCTCTGGCTCAGTGCTGGGGCATGAGGGAGGAACATGAGCATGCTTTTCCAAATTGCCTGACATTTTAGCACTGGACAGTAGATTTCTCTGAAATTACATCCTGACATCCCTTCAATCAGGTGATTATGAATGTCCATCTCATTGAATGGAATCTGAATTTACTAAGACCAGTAGGATAGAGAACATTTCTGATGGTTGGGAAAAGATGAAGAGGAACAAATGTACAAAGAGATGAATTGAATTCTGTCTTGAGGTTGGAATCCCCCAGAAACTGACAGGATTTGGGTACAAGCAACTTATTGGGAAGGGGAGAAAGCTGACAGAGCATTCTATTGTGGGCAAACCTTCAAGGCACTCCTGGAAAACTGTAGAACACTCCTCGGAGTGGTCCCACCCAGAGGAGACACAAGTCAGGGAGAACAAGGGTCATTCCTCCCAGGCGTTCCCACCTGCTGCCTCCATGGCTAACAAATGTTGGTTAAGCAATATGAAGTTACTCCTTTGAATGGGTGAGCACAGCCCTGCCCACCATAAGCAAAATGCCCATGGCTGGCTCAGATTGGTTGTCCTCTTTTGACCATAGCAGCGTGATGCTAAGACACAATTTGAATGTTCATATAAACCTATCGCCACCTTTCCACCCCATAAAAACAGACTGCTGTACTCCAAACCAGACCTCTTATGTGCTATTTGATGCTTTCTAGACATTCCAGGCAAATACATAGAAGTGTGTCAGAACATTAACATATAGTAAAACAGTTCCTGAAACAATTAGATCATGTCTGACACGTGCTTTACTGACAGTGAATCAGACATCAACTTTCTTCAAAGATCACTCATTTTTATTTTCTTATCACTGCACACAGTTCTGAACAATGTACTTTGCTCAGGTTTCCTTACTTGGAAAAAAGAATGCTAGCGTAAGTACATCATTGGAAGTTAGAGTGCCTTTTGCCTTCCTGGATTCATCCTGTGCTCCCTCCCATTTTATCCTTAGGGTTTGTGAACCTTCTTACCAATAGACAACTTAGATCATAACATGCGCCAGTGTCACAAAAACAGACACATAGATCAATGGAACAGAATAGAGAGCCCAGA